>NC_056734.1:545808303-546108303 GCF_019279795.1 Protopterus annectens | reverse complement strand
ACGAAACACGTCACCCATCGCACACTCACCTGACCCGCGCCCTAACCCTAACTCACCTATCCTGCCCTAACCCTTAAGTCTTTCACTATCACACCCTAACCCTAAATCACCTAACCCGTGCCCTAACGTCCACACAATCACACACTTACCTGACCCGACCCGTAACTTCCCACCACAGTCCTGCTAATCACAAAGCCACTGAAATGGCCCACTGAATTCTTTCCCTGGGAAAGAATTCGGTGTTCCGCAGCTTCGTGATTACCGGTGTTTGAACTTTACAGTTTGAACATCTGGTATTCGATATTCAGCCATTTAGACGGACTGATATAGACCCAATATGTAAGCAGAGTGATGACTGTCCCTTTTACATCTTAACCTTTTGATAAAACTTCTAGATTACTAAGTAAATACTGTAAAAAATTACACAAATATAGGACATTAACTGTTAGAGTACTTAATGATTTAGTTCTCATGGTTTTGTTTTCAAGTTTCTTTTGTTTAGATCACATTGATTTCTATCATGGTTCCATTTTAAAGCAAATTCTGGACAATTTATAGTCTATTCTAAGTAAGAATATTACTGATTGATTAGAAAATTAGTAGATACAGGTGACAGAACAGGAAGTGTTCTACTGAAATGTGCATATTATGTTGTAGTTCTTCATCAAGGGCAGCAGTATCTGGATAGTTTTAAGGAGACTTGCATGGCTTAAAACAGTCTTACAAAGCTGCTGTCAGATATGGGCTGTTTTCATGTCTTAGTGACAGAAGATTTCTTATTTGGTCCACCAGATGAGGATATTATTGTGGATGTAGGAAATAAAGTAGAAGTGAGATCTTAATATAACATCTACTACTAATTTTCCAAGTAGTTATCCTAAAAAAGAAAGAAAAAGAAAAATAAATTTAAACAGAAAGGAACATCATTTCAGCAGTTTAATCGGCAAATAGAATATAAAAGAAAGTAAGCCAATTTCAACTCAAATTCATAACAAAAAAAGAGCTACAAATAGATATAGTCTAAATCATTGCAACCTCCCTGGAACTCCTTCCTAATACCACAGGAGGCAACTTTCAGTGTAATTTTTTTCGTTTTTTTTTTCCACGTGGAAGAAAACATCTATGGACTGATAGGTCTTATACATAATACAGCAGAGTTATGCAACAGAATTTATTTAGAAACCGCAAACTACAGCAGGGTTTATAGTTAATGAATCAGATATACAAAAACAATGTAGTGTATACCCTCAGATCAAAAGTTTCTAAACTGTTTCTACTTGGAGAGCATTTGTAGATTCTTAAGATCCAAGCAAGTTCATAAATACAAAATCATTCACGGTAGTGAGTGAAACCTGTTCTTCCCTTCATAGAACATTCATGGAAACTTTAAATATGGAGGATGCCTTTCTTCACATTCCAATGACATCATCTCACTGAAACTACCTTATATTTTGTTTAGCATTCCTAACAGTATTAATCTACATAGCTATGAAGGTCTGGCACTATCTCTCATATATATATATATATATATATATATATATATAAAGACTTCAAATATATTGATCTCTTATATGACATTTTTTATGGTAAATGTAAGCTGACAAAGCAGCTATAATGCAGTATGTGCCTTGCTTGCTTTAGAGTCAGTTTAGCAAAAGTAAACCAATTATGTTCATTTTTACCTTATAAAACTGTGCCTCCTGCTTTCATAAATAATCATAGCAGCTGCTCACTCTATACATTGTTCACAGTCCCTTTGGCGAATCAGCATTTGGGTAAGTATGACAGGGTACAATAAGAGATATAACGTTATGCCACCTGGGATTACATTGAAGAGCCTGTAGAATCAGAAAGAATTTCTTTAAATGATAATAGTACTCTAAAACTGACAAATGTGCTTCTTTTATTATAACTTGATGTTTTCTGCAGCACTAATGTATCTGCATCTCTGTAAGTGGTTATTGTAGTTTTCTAACTAGTTATATCCCATATTGGCCTGGGGTGCTGTCTTGGTACATGGTTTTATTTGTTGTCAATGTTTAAAATTCCATGGTGCAATTTTTTATGGAGACACTGCAAAATAACTGAGAAAAATGCATATACTATGACAACAACTCTTGAACAACTTTGATTTGCTACATCTCGACTATCTCTTGCAAGATTGTTAGTTTGACGTTTTGCAGTGACAGCCTCTAATTTCTGTTAATGGCCATTTTATATAGCATTTTAAGTTAAACTGAAATGTTCGGATTGTAAGGATAGCTTACTGGATTTATTGAAACTCGGAACTACAGTTCAAAGTCACATCTTCAAGACGTGTTTATTTATTTTTATTTATTTAAGATTGATAATCAGGTTAGAGCACTGATACCTCAGGGCATTTTCAGACCCTGCCAGGAGTACATATTCAAGACATTGATTTTACAGTGAAAATGTTGTTACATAAATATTTAAGTACAAGTAAAGTAAAGCAGAAAAAGCTGAAAAGAAATATTGAATAAATGCCACTTAAAACTCAGTTCATATGTGATTACTAGGCTAGAGGCCCTACAGCCTTTACAAGTCTAGCAATCATAGCTCTCGACCTTCCATCTCCAAAATGAGGAACACTAGCCCTCATAATGTGGAACAAATGGCTTACTAACAACTTCACCTAGGAAGGCCATAGGATGGTTAAAATATGCTGGTTTTACTTATAAAGAAGATATTTTAATGAATTGATATGATTCATTTCTATTTTCCATGGATTTCACTTAAAAAAAAATCCTAACACTGAATGTGTGACAGGGTCTTTTAATGTGGAACATTGAGGAACATGAACTTTTTAAGACCCCAAATGAGGTACGTTCCTCGTAATGAAGTACACTTGAGAGGTATGCTAGCAATGTTAATCCCAAGGATCTATATTTGTTCTTTGTGGGTAGTTCGCAGAACGAGTTTATGAACAGAGTGGGTCTGTGATCAACACCAGATACCTCTGTCCAAGAGAGACATGGGTGCTGCACCAGGGGTGAATTTGCCATCTCCCATCCAATTATCTAGGTGTGTTTATATAGGGTCAGTGAGGAGCTCTGTTTTATGTGAATAGGAAGTCTATTCCAGAGAAGCAGCAGTCTCTGGGAGACATATCTGTCTCTACAGCATGTTCTGTTAATGTCACAAGATAGGCTGAGATTTCTAGTGCAAGTGACTCTTGTGCCATTTGACTTGGGGATGTGCAGCATTTCCATTAAGGCAGGGTTAGAGATTGCCCTAAAGGCCAGACACAAGTCACCTCTCAGTAGCCTATAGTGACAGGGCTTCCAGCCTGTCCATGTAGGTCATGGTTTTGAGTCTCTGTATTTTCTTAGTGTGAAACCTCTGAGGTGCCTCCAGCTGCTGAAAGTGTCTGGTGAGGTGCATGCAAAAGGGTGCAATATACTCTAGTGGTCTAATGAGAGTCGAGTACAGTGAAGTTACAACAACCTTTGAACTGGATGCTATGCTCTTGTTTATGAGGTGTGCTACTTCGAAGGCTTTCCTTACTACTGTGGAAACTTGGTGGTCAACGTTCAGATTGCTCTCAATCTGTGTTCCCAAATCTCGCACCGCTGGGTTGGAACTCAGAGGAATGCTGTCAGCATTGTAATATGTAGGGAATTCCGTTTTGACAAAGGGAATAATAATGCATTTTTTTGCATTTAGTTTTAGATCATGGCTTTGGCACCATTTGTGCTTTTTTTCATATAAGAAAATACACAGATACGAGAAAGCACAATTTCAAAAAGCACAGGTCAGTCCTGAGTATATGCAACTAATTGCATAACACAGAAATGACCATCTGTAGCCATTATTTGATTTTTATTATTATTGGTGGAAATCAATGACTTAATTAATTTTCTTCCAGTTGAAAAAGTCTGAAAGGCAGGGCCATAGCTCTCAACCTCTTAGCACAAAAAATCTGGATAATTCCAAAAATAATGTGGGACAAAGCCCCAGAAACAGGGAAAATGGTTAAATATTGCTGTTATAAACTTAGAAAGTTGCTAGAATAATAGGTTTTGTGTTACCACACACTTTCGGAAGGATATGAAGTCTGAAACCCACCTTTCATTATTTAATGAATTAAATCCTCAATGATTTAACATAAAAATCACAAAATTTGTGAGGAACAGACCAAAAATATGAAGCAAAAAATCTGGACAGTTGATGAGTGGTATGGCAAGCAGCTAAACCTCATAGCTTAAATTACATCAAAACAGTTTAACAAATACCATTAGAAAATAAGATGAGATTTAACAGAACATTTTTTATGCAGAAATCGCACGACACGCTGAGGTTCGCGTCTCGATCCTAAACTGCATTTCTGAAGGCCGATTCTGACAGGGAGCCCGTTCATATGCCGGCAAGTTGTAAATAACCAATTGCTACTAATGTAGCCAGTCATTTGGACAGAAGCAGACCTTTTATTGCTCCAATGAACAACTGAGAATGGGAGGGAGTGTGCACCTGGTTTGGAGAGCCGGCCTATTATAGCAGCCCCCCCCCCCCCCACCTTTTTTTGCTCCAATGAAGAGCTGGGGCAGGAGGGAGTGTGTTCCTGGCTCGGAGAGCTGGCCTATCGTAGCAGCGGTCTTTTTTTCGCTCTTCTAGAGAAAAGTTGGGGAGGCAGGAAGTTGCTAGTTAGGACACAGAATCAGGTGTTATGACATAGCTCTCGACTGTCCAGATTTTATCAGAATGTCTTTTTTTTCCTCATAATTTTAGTCTGTTCCTCAAAAAATTTGTGATTTTGTGGCAAATCACTGAGGACTGAAGCAACTAAATAATACTCGATAATGACATGCATTTGGGTTTCAGACTTCATATCCTTCAGAAAATACATAATTCAAAACCTGTTATTGTAAGAACCTTCTAAGTTTATATGAGCAATATTTAAAATCTGACTCTGTTTGTGGGCATTTGTCCTCCCATTATTTCTGTCTTTGATTTTCCGTGCTGAGAAGTTGAGAGGTATGATTATGCGATTTTTGTACCCGACACTCTTAAGGTTAGATCGGGAAGAAAAGTAACGTTTGATTAAAAAAAAACTTAGCATTTGTACAGAGCTATTCCCTCAACTGAAAGTATGCCACTCGTGAAACGGAACTGCATCCATGCTGCCCTTGGTGAATGCCCACTACAGCGATTAGTACAATAAGCAAAGATTGGCTTACATCTTAGAATCCATTAACTACTGCCTGCAGCATTTCTATACAATGATCTGCAGCAACTGGTATCAGGTTGAAAGAGAAAAAAAGGCCTCCCTCGTTTGCCTAGATATCAAGTATTTCAGCAGAAAATGGTGAGGGGTAGCCGTCAAAAGTATAAGTACTGTAAAACTACACTTCTCATAATGCATTTCTTCCTACAGCCACTTCCTTATAGTCATAGTTGTCTACAGTGAACAACGATTGGGTCAGTCCAAATAGCTCAGTCAACAATTGGCTCAGTCTAATGCCACTCATATTATAGCACGTGTTAGTCATGGCGACGTTGGGAACTGTAATGAATGTGTCTCGGTACTCTATAGTGTTAAATGTTGGGTTTAAGAAACTTTTACGTACGAGCGGTTGTTTTTCTACCTTTAAGGGGGTTGGGTTTCAACGCTGGTGTTCACACACACACCTTAGTGTGCCGGAACGCATAGAAAAGAAGAGAAAAGAAGCACTTCTGGGTGGAGGTCAGGCAAGAATTGATGCACAACATGGAAAGGTGAGACCATAACTCTCAACCAATCAGGGACAAATCTCAACTGAATCAGGGATAAATGCAGAAATAATCAGGGACACTTTTAAAATATCAGTACTATTAACCAGAGAGTTTAATTTATATCTTCTGAAGTAAAATAAGTATAAATCTATTTATTGTCAATATTTATTAAGTGCAATTCACCACAATTTCTCAAAAAGTCATCAATTTAAGGAAGGATTAAGAGGGACAGAGCTGAAATACGAGTCAAAATCAGGGACATTTGAGAGGTATGGGTGAGATAGTAATTTATTATTGTTGATGAAATGTTAACTTTGCTTTCATGCTCTTCTTTATTCTTTCTTACCACTGAACACATATTCAGCAAGATGTATTTCGGTCGGTAGGTTGCCTTTTGATTTTTACCTTTCATTTTTAGCTGGTATGCCCCTCACTTCGAAAGGTGCATGTCTGCTATGCATTAGCACTTAACTTCTTGTTGTGTAGGTTACTAGTTCTTAGGGTGCCTTCCTTCTTACTTAAGTAGTGTTTTTTTATTTTTGTTACATGCAGGTGCCACATTTTTAATGTTGAAAGTGTTGGCTTGATTTTCAGGCTTGATGGTATTCTTTACTATGGTCAACATTTCATACCACAGAAGGTCCCTGATCTTTGCATTGTAGTTTTGCCCTGTCTCGCATAATAATTTTGATTTTCTGGTAAACCACTGTTAACTGTTGGTTCTGCTGATACATTTCTATTAGGATTTGCAACCTTTTTCTGGAGAGTAAAGAGAGGTAATGCAATGTCAAACACTACTTGATTGATGTAATTATCACCATCCGAGAGGTAATGTAATGTCAAACACTACTTGATTGATGTAATTATCACCATCCTGGCACAGAATCAAAAAATTTAAGAAGGGTCGATGAACATTTTCAGCAATATTTCAGCAATATCTGTCAAACTCAGGAGACAGTTGAAAGGTGTTCAGCAAGTCCCTCTTATTATTTCTCTTGTTTGCAGACCACTCAGTTGACCCACCCCCCCATATACATAATTTTGCCCTGTCCCTTCTACAGCTGATGACAATATATGTATTGACCTTTGGTGACTGAGAAAGTCCAACTGGATCAGGAACCCATTTTCAGCAGAGGCCTGGGTAGAAAAGCTCCAAACAAATACAGGCATTAATAGGTTTTACGGTTATGTATATACATACCTATGTTAGTAGACATAATAGAATTTATCATGTGGATGGAAAACAAAAAAAAACAATGTATTGGAAGGATGGTAACATGATAGATATTCAGTAAGGTATAGGAAGATATTCTAGTGAGATTCACCAAGTAGAAGCAGGTATGGTAGGTAAGAAGATGTATTGTAAGTAGTTCAGGAACTGAAAAGGAAGAATAAGAAAACTAATCCTACATAAAGGAGAAGCAGCAGAGGAGGGAAAAAGAGGTAGTTAAGGGAGATAGTAGAGAGATAGGAATTAAGTATGCTAGTCTTTAGCTAAGGAGCAAGGACAGATGTGAGTGTTAAGAAAGTGATTTTTTAGTGTAAGTGTGAAAGTCTTAAATGTATCTAAGGCACTGATATTTGGAGGTAGGGCAGTCTATAGTTTTGCAGTGGTATAGGAGTAGAGGCTATGACCATCTCTTTTGTTAGGTTTGTATACATTTAAAAGCTGTTTATTTGTGGAACGGAGATTTCAGGATGGGGTATAGGGCTGTAAGATAGGTTGTAAGGTGGGGCAGCTGTCTGGTTTGTATATTATTTTATGTGCAAGAGATAGTTGTACAAAGTTAAGGTAAAGTGGGAATTCTAGCCAATTTAGTTCATTAAGGGCATGACAGTGTTGTGTGCAGTAAGATATACCAGTTGCAAATTTGGGTATTTTGTAATAGTAATCCAAGTTTGAAATGTGTTTTTTTAATGACATTAAATACATTTTGTTCAAAGGTGAGTTTATCATCTATGGTGATGCCCAGTAACCTTGCCTGGGTTACAGTTTCTATTTCTGTTTTATTTTGTGAGTATATTTTGAAGTCATGTACTAGTGGTTTTGGTGAGAACAATAAACATTTAGTTTTATTGGGATTAAGTAGTAATTGTGATTCATTTAGCCAAGTTTAAGTAGAGATGAAGGTGTCTTGTGCCATTTTTAGGAGATGTTGAAAGTTATTGGAGGAGGAGATAATTGTGGAGACATCAGCATATTGAATGAGTGTACTTTAAAGGGAGGAAGTATGGAGTTATTGATGATAAGGTACTCCTGTTCGATTAACCTGGCACTCTGACAGACTAGTTTGCCACCTAACACATTGCTGTCTATTGGTTAAATAATTGGAATACCATTTATGGGTGAGTTGAGAGCAGCCTAGTGTAGATAGTTTTAATAGTTTATGATATGACACTGTATCAAAGACTTTTGATAGGTCTAGTAGGATTACTGAAGTTAATTGGCAAGAGTCCATGTCTTTGTTCACAGTATCTGTGAAGGATAGTGGTGCAGTGGTTGTGCTATGTGCTGGTTGAAAACCATGTTGGGTGGGTGCAAGGAGATTGTTACCAGAAAGATATTGCATTAGTTGAATGTGTATGCACTTTTCCAGTCATTTTAGATAGAGGATAGAGACTAGAGATGAGTCGATAATTTGTTAATTCATTAGTTTTTCCTCCCTTGTGTAAGGGGATTATGATAGATTTTTCCAGAGTTTAGGAACTTCAGATTATGTGATGGATCTGTTAATCATGATGCTAACCAGATAGGTTATTGCATCAGCAGCAAGTTTTGAATATTCAGATGGAAGGTTATCAGTGGAGAGTGAGCAAGGATTTAGTTTAAGAAGAAGCTTGTATATTAGTGAGGTGGGAACAGATTGTAGAGAGAAAATAGATGATGTAGGGCTAGCTGTAGAGGTTCCCTGGTAAGTGGAGGTATTTGTGCTGGGGTTGCTATTAATTGATTCAGAATGGATTAGATTTTCTGTGTGACTGGAATTTGTATTAGGTGTAGAATAGTTGACTATTTTAAGTATACTTTCAATGAAGTGGGAGTTGAACATGTTAGCAATTAGAGATGGCTCTTTATCTGGGACTGGTGAAGGGTTTTGTGAGGACCCAGGAGTAAGGAATGCTGAGATAGTTTTCCAGAGTATTTTTTTTTTGGGGGGGGGGTTATTGATTTGGCTGGATATTTGTTGAGAGAAGTCATTTTTTTTGTCAGCAATGACTATTTATTTGCCTTATTTTGTAGTTGCATTTATATATAGAAGATGGGTTTCATTTTTATTCTTATGCAAGTCTTTGCAGGCTCGGTGTCCAGTTTGTAATATTTGTTTTGTGGCTTTTGGTAGCCAGGGTGCATGGGTTATTTTTGTCCTTTTGGTTTGGAGAGGGGCTAAGCTATTAAGGGTACCTAAGAAGATTTTGTTGAAGTGACTTATGGCATCATCCAGTGGTAATGTTTTTAATAAAGACCAGTTTATAGCTTTTAAGATGTTGTTAAATAGTTTTTGATTGAATTTAATTACATTTCTCAAAGTTTTATAGGTATATGGTTTAGGCTCCTGGGGGGTGGGTCCTATAGGTATATGCCAGTAAGTGGTCACTTAGGGTATTTGGAAGAGTGCTGTAACTGGAATATTTATAGGGATCCGATACCATGATCTAATGTGATATTGCACCTAGGTGATTATTATTTTGTATTCTGGCAGGGTGGAAATAAGTTGTATAAAGCCATGAAGGTTTATACTATTGACTAGGGAATCAGTAATGAGATTTTGCCAGCTGATGTTTATATCACATATAATTATAGTTTCATTGTTAATATAGTTGGAAGTCCAGTTAAGAAAGTCTTCTAGTATTGGAATGCTTTGGTGAGGGGGTATGTAGACTACTGCAATGCATATTTGTTTAGAACAATTTCTAATAAAAATGCCAAGAGAATTTCTGCATTACTAAAACATGGAACAGGTTTGGAGAGGGGAGATGTTTTAAAGGTGTTGTGATAAATTAATCCTACGCCATCTGCTCTTTTATGTGTTCTGTCATTTCTTAGAATGTTATATCCTGGAGGGACTATTTCAGTATCTTGAATGTGTGGTTTTAACCAGGTTTCAGTAACTGCTACTATATCCAGGGAGTAATGCGTAAGCCATGAGTAAAATCCAATAATTTTATTGCAGATACTACATATATGTAATGTTATTAGTAGCAAATTTTAGAGGGGGGGGTGATTGAAGAGAGGTGGGTGACTGTGTAGATCCAGGGTTAGGATGAATATCTCCACATTGTGAAAGTTTTAGGAGGTGGTTGGTAGGTAAAAAAGGCTAATTTTATTAGTATGCTTGGAGACTACGTAAGGAATTAGTTTGGATTTGGTAGTGGTGGAAAGGAATTGAATTTTAGTAAGGTTAAATATGGTTATATTCGATTAGGGTGGCAGAAATGTTAGATATTTAATGTGTTCTACATCCACAAAATGTCTATACTCTTACTGATGACTGTAATGAAGTCTGCATCATCATACTAACATGGAAAAGTAACTGGTGAAAGGTGATAAGCAGAAAGAACCTCAACTTAATACCTTATTTAAAGGGACACCTTTTCACAAGTGCAACATCCCACACATGCACTTCACGAACGCAGTGTTTACTTAGCTCCTGCATCAAGAGATAAGGCTTGGATAGATGTTTTTACAGGTGGAGGTGTTAAGAGTGCACTTGAGGGAGTTGGCTTGTATTAGTATGCTTAGTGAGGTGATTAGATATATTGCGAAAATAATGGAATGTAAGGGAGAGAACATAATGTGTAAGTAGGGTAAGTATATGAGGTATAGAATCAGAGAGAGTAAAAAGAAGAGGGAGAATTATGTGTAATTGTAGAGTGGGATAGAGTAAAATGGAAGCAAATTGGGAAATGAAGTTTATATTGTTGGGAAATTCACCTCAAGGAAAATGGAGCAATTGTAATGAAATAATTACAATTTCATAAGTGTTAATGGATTGAGGTAGATAGTAGAGTGTGTTTTGGATGGTGTTGGTGAGGAGGTGGAGTTATGGTTATAGAATTGATTAGAGGGTGGGTGGAAATGGGGGTAGGGTAGGGGAGCAAAGTGAGCCTGAGTATAGAGAGAGTGAACAGAGTGAGCCACACCAAGCTCAAAATAGCTCAGGAAAATAAAGACAGAATCCAGAAAAGAACTGAAGGGTTATATTTAAATAAAATTTGTTTTCAACATCAGAAAATGTTATATACTTAAGAGGTAATTCTGTTTGGTCTTATAATATCTGTTCAGATACAAGTGATGCAGCAGTGAGTGGGACAGATAGAAAAAAATGAGTGGAGTAGATAGAGCGCTATAAGAAAGAAGAAAAATTAAAACTGTTGGCAAAAGAGATGGGGGGGCAATTTCTAATTTTAAGGTAGTGGTCAAATACATTAAAATTAGGCAGTTACAATTTTATTACATAGACCTACTTTGCTTCTGTTAGGTGGTATAGGGAAACTTGTAGGACATCAGCTGGTCAAGGTTCTGTTATTAAGGCTTGTCTCGGCACCTAGATCAGAAGAATAAATTATATGTACTTTGGGCAATAGATGGCTGAAAAATGGCTGTTTATTTCTTTACAAAAAAAAGGAAGAAGGCAGGTTAAAAAGGGGTGGAATAGGAGTGGTCAAGGAAACTCAGTTCAGATAGGGAAAAAACAAGTGAGGACAGGCAACAAGGTTAAATAAATGCAGGTTATGATATGTAGAAGAGAATAATTAGTAATAGGTATGAGCAATGTTAGCAGAACAGGTAGAAGAATATGGTCAGTAAGGAGTGAGAGGCTCAGAACAGGCACAATAAACTTATCTGTATTTAACTGTATAATTTTTGTATATCCAGAAAGCAAAATATATGTCATAGACTCCCTTTACAGATCGATAATATCACATAGCTATTTAACAGACATTTACATTGCATAGCAAGATCTAAAAATCAGATAACTGGCAGGGCAGTTCTTAATAAACATTAAATAATTGAACATTGAATAGAGGCAAAACTAGCAATGTAATTGTTAAGTAAGCATATGAGGAATACGCAACCCAGGTGTGTTTTTCTTTTGGTTTTCGAGAGTCCTAAAATAGTATGAGCTAACAAAGTAGTTGCCCTCTCTAAAATATGCCAACCTAGCCACAGTTAAAACTCAAGCCAAAAAATACACTGTTTTAGTTGACAAGTTACAAAATATGATGAACAGAGGAGTTTGCTATGCTATAGTGTCTCTGTTCTGAATGGCAGTTAGGAGTCAAACCAGGAATTAATTACACATGACAACTTTGCCACTCTTAAGTACTTTCTATGCGAGCATTATGGTTAATAGAAACTTAATAAGAAACTTAACTGAGAAATTAGACTTAACAAATAATGACAGTTATTACTGTAGTACACTTATTTTATATCAGAAACATGCAGTTGTGCTATTACTTAAGTTTCCCTGATTTAGGATGTTTTGTCCGTGATTACTTCTGGCTTTATCCCTGGTCACAGAAGCATGAAGTCGAGAGTTATGCTTGTCCACTTATTTGTGGAACAGTGTAAGTCATTATTTTATTCCCCCACCAGATGCTGTGAGGTTTTTGGCAATGTGGTTTAATAATGAGGATAGTCAGTAATAAATGAAATAAGGCATAATTTTATAATACTTACCAACTCACTCAAGAGAATAGAATAATCATACTAGTTGCATGATTTTCAAATGAAGTGCTTGTACATTGGGAATTCATTACATTAGTAGACTGTTTTATTCTGTTTTTATTTGTAATTGTTCTCCAGCTGGCTAATTCTCCGGTATTGGTGTGTGTGTGTGTGTGTGTGGGGGGGGGGTGTTAAGTGGTGCCAACTTCCTTCCCCCAGCAAATAAATTATCAGAAAATGTAGTTTGCACATGTGTTTACAGCAATGCCTAAGGTGGATTTCTTAAGTTGCACTATGTGTATCAGGAGGCAAGTATGGCAACATAGTGCCTGAAATACATCCTGCACTCATGGTTTTGATTATCTACTGATTCTGCTGCCATAGTGTCTCACTATGGGCGTGACACCTAATCAGACCAAGGTTCTCTGATTGGCCCTGAAGACAGATAATTTTATTGGTAGTTAATTACCAAAGATATTTAAGAGAGGAGTGAATGATAAACAATGATCCTGGTCACCAATAAAAGCAGGCATTTAGAACTAGTGTTTGTTTTCAAGGATACATGAGCTAAATAAACACTGCATTCATGAAGTGCATCTGTGGGATGTTACACTTGTGAAAAGGTGTCCTTTTAAATAAGGTATTAAGTTGAGGTTCTTTCTGCTCATCAGCTTTCACTGGTTACTTTTCCATGTTAGTATGATGATGCAGACTTCATAACAGTCATCTGTGAAGAGTATAGACATGTTGTGGTTGTAGCACATATTAAATATCTTTGCTTGTGTATGTGTGTGTGTGTGTGTGTGTGTGTGTGTGTGTGTGTGTGTGTGTGTGTGTGTGTGTGTCCATGCACACATAGTTATGCAAGTGTGTGTGTGTCCGAGCTGTCTTGTTTAGTGGTAGTGTTATCGGAAGGACTTTTTTTTAAAGTCAAGATATTCGTTGGGGTTAGCCTGTCAAATTTGAGCTGAATGAGGCCAGGTTATATGTAGTGCATCAGAAAAGGAAGTCTGTTTCCTTTATTTATATACTGGGAGTTGATGTGGTGTTTGTACAGTTTAATGAATGGTCAGCATGTTGTGGTGCATGTTGATCAAGTGACATATTGACCATTCATTGTATCATTATACATACATGTAGGTGTGTGTATGTGTATGAGAGAGTATACTCACAGTAATGCATATGCAAAACTAAGTGCAGGAGCACCTTCCTCCTCTCAAGCCCAGTGCATAAAATAATTAAACACGGAGGAAAGACGAGCTAAGTATATTCACAATGATACACATGCAAAACTAAGTGCAGAAGCACCTTCTGACATGCCCCCCCCCCCAAACACAGTGCATCAAATACACTCTTCTTTCTCTGTGTGTTTATCAGCATAGTATAGTATATCCTAGTGAATAACAACTAAATAATGAATTTTGCTAGCAGCTTTACACTGATTACAAAGGGAATCATTTATCTGATTTAACTGCCATGGTAATCTTTATAAATAAATATCCCAGTCACTATATTTGACTGTGTTATACACGGTTGAATGATTTTTCTTTTTTAGGTAGAGTCCAGTTGATGGACATTCCAATGTAACTAACATATCTGTCCCAAAACCAGATCATATTATGTTGGCTCTCTTAAACACCAGAAGTCTAAACAATAAATTGAGTAAACGTGAGGCTCTCCTGTATTTGAAAAGTGTCTGTGACCACCCTAGCAACCACCTACCTCCATCCTTCAGTTTTATATGGTGCCCATATCCTTACCAACTTGCAGGTATCTGTTAAAACAAAACTTGAAATATGCTACAACGAACGTTGGTAAATTTGCTGCCAATAAACCATAATATGCACATCACTGCAAGGCCCTTAAAAGTTGGAACTGGCTTAAATTACCTCACTGCCTAGAATTCATACAGCTAGCTACTGTCCACAACATTATAAACCCCATGCCTGTCCTGCACTAAGTCCTATTCTTCTTTCCTATCACCAGACAGTCTCCTTCATTCTAATGATAAACAACTTCTCACCATCTATAAACCTCAAAAAGCAATTGGAAACAGCCTTTACTGCTACTCTGTTGCCAAAAAATGGAATTCTATTACACAGTCTATTAGAACTGTAACTTACCATCTTTCCTTCAAGCATCTTCTGAAAGGTCACCTATCAAACTCATGGCTCTGCTGATGCTATACCCCCGGCTAAACATAAATCTTGTCTACGTTTCTCCACCTTTTTCTATACATATTGTCTACCCATCTCCATTTCCTCACCTTCACAGGGCTGTGCTACCCTGTCTAACACTTTACATAACCTTTTCTTATAATCTCCTCTCCATTTATACTAATCTAGCCTAAACTCTGTTACCCTGTATAGTTACAATTGAACTAAACACATGACTTTTACTTAGTACTACTGTGTATTGCTAAAAGAATGCTCTCTGGAATTATGTATAATATTTCACTTTTGTTTTTTTTCTCTTTGTAACATATTTTTAATACATCTCTGTGACTTAGAACAGTGTTGATTATTTTTGAAATATATAATTTTCAACTGTTTCTTCTATAATGTGTTTGAACATTTTTTTTTATTTTCTGTGTTAAATGGAGCTTTTCTCACTGGGCCTCCACTGAAAATTGGCTCTTGTGACCCAGTTGAACTTTTCCGGTAAACAAGTGTCAATAAATAAATGTCTGTGTAGGTACTGAGGCATGGTCTACATTTAAAGAGAACACTCCCTCTATATCTGTGTTTCATCCTTTCATGTCCAGGTCCGATGGCAACTAGGGTGGAGATTCCACATTTGTCAAGGAACATATTAGTGCCAGGTAGATTCCTAGGGGCCCACACACTGAACTGTTAGAAATACAGATTGATGTTGATAGGAAAACTGATGACCATGTAATATTCCTCAGTGTTCTAAATGATTTCCTTATTTTCCAAAAACTTCACTGTTTTGAGCAGATTTGGCTACCCTTCAATAAACTGGGACACTCATACCTCCAATGTAGGGTATATCCAAAAATTTACTAGACTTTATAAAGAAAAACTCCCTTGAGCAGTTGGTAAATAAACATAGTAGAGAACACCACATTCGTGGCCAGACTTTATCAAATATTGCAGCCTCTTGCACTACTCTTCTGGTATCCCCTTCTCAAGTGAAGTGTGATGCCAGACTTGTGAACTTAGAGCAAACTCCGCTAATTAAAGGGCTACAAATATGTTAACTCAATTTACTGTATGATGAAATATTAAAATTCATTTATGACTGTACCACCCCTAACCCCGACACAGCAGCAAGTGTCATTAAGGAATTATTAACTTATTTATCTTTGTTGACCAAGAAAGTCTGACTGGGAAAGCCCATTTTCAGATTTTTGAAGGGAGAACTCTGTCTTCCATATCTTTCAACCTCTTAGGGCAAGAAAGCTGTACAAAGTCAAATATCATGGGGGAACAAAGGCCCCAAAATAGGGACATATGTTAACAAGTGCTCTTATAAACCTAGAAATTTGCTAGATTTACAGGTTTTGCATTAGCATGCATTTTCTAAAAGATATGAAGTCCAAACTCAAATGTTTGTCATAATTTAGTGACTTTGATCCTTAGTGATTTGCCAGAGAACCACAATTTTTTGAGGAACAGACCAAAAATATGAGATATAAATCTGGACATTCTGTGAAAATCTGGACAATTTGATAGGTATACTGTCTCACTTACTGTGGCATTAGAGATGCAGTTGTCCAGGACTTCCTGTATATCTGTATGTCCAATGACTATACTGACAGATGAATAAAATTCGGTGAGATGACAGGTTTATAACTCAGCGTCTTCCTAACCTCTGGAATAAACTCCCCTTGCATGTTAAACAGTGCGACTCACTATCTTCTGCTAAACATAATTAGAGGACTGGATGGGTTTTCACAAGTTTACTCCAGGATTGACTGGAGTTGTCCTCCTTGGAGAAGGCGGTATGGTCTGAGGGAGGGTTCTGGTAAGGCATAAATGGTCATAAGACTTCTGTGAAATATCCATGAAATGCAGATCTACAATGGGGAGTATATTGAGGCTGAAGACTTTTAAATTGCAAGATAGTGTGATAGATCAGGGCCAGTTTTTAAAAGCTTTTTTACTGATTACTGAATGTACTATGAACTTGTAGTTAATCTGGTAAAAAAACATAGATTTACCTACTAACATTTGAGCAAGAATATCAAAGTAAGAAATGTAAAACTTCAAATTTCTGATAAATGTCAACACTCCGTTTACTCCTGTACCTGCCTGATTTTAAGTGCGAGTCTATTTTTACTTCAGAGAGAGAGAAGCAAACATGCAGACTGATGCACAACACTACCACTTGACAGGGATCGGATGAAGAACCTGTCAAGCATTTTAAATAAGTCTTAAAAACGTTCTTTTTAGCATTTACTTTAAAACCATGGTTACCAGCCTGCCATTGTTGTATAGTGAAAAACCCCTTCGACAACTTTAATGTCGCTAAATAATTTTTGTGTGTGATAAAAAATGTATCACCTACGTATGTAGTGATATCTGAAATTATTGCTTGGTACTTTATGGTGTTCCACCCACCCCATTGCCACCACATTTTAATAGCTGTTGTATGAAAATACTTTGTGGTTAATACTTACAGACCAGCTGAGTAACCAGGCTGCCTTGTATGGTAAGTGTTTAGTGAAACAGTCTTCATAATGGAGATAGAGTGCACTGCTGCAGTCATTGGTGGAGTGAGTCAGCAATGCCTGGATAGATAGATGGGGACTGGGGAGGTAAGGAACAGCTGAAAACAAAGCTTCTTAAAGTAACCTCTAAAGTCAGTAAACCACAGCTGTTCTTCCCTGAGCAAATGTGTGTTTATGTCTCCTAGTGTTTTATTATTATTTTGCTGTTTTCTTTACTTGTTATAAATTCCTGTATAAAGTTTAACTCTGCATTTTATCATGGACACCATGAGTGAAATACTGCTGCTTACTACATATTTTGATGTTGTATATTCATTCCCAGTGCTTGCAGTACTTCTATATACCCTGTACTGTGTTAAAAAAAGTTATTAGTGTTTATCCTTGCTTTGTTTTGACAGAGCAAATTGTTTTCTCTGATAACCATAACTAATATTATGGGCAGTGTTTAGAATTTCATGTCCTGCTGCATTATATAAATAAGTAGACTAACCAACAATTATATTACTAGTGTGCATTATGTGACCTAACAGTGACTATGTTTCAGTTACCAGTGGATGGTGTGACTAACCATCAGCAGTCTCTGCTAATATGATCGGGAAAGGTATGAGAAACTGGAAACCAGGTTATTGAGTTTATTACTACCTTTACTAAAGAAGTTTTGGTGGTAGAAGAGAAAATGGAGTAATAAGAATGTGTGCTAAGCTGATGACATATCAATACAAAGATAAACTGTGAGAAAATAAATTACCTAATTTGGGTGATATTTCAGACACTGGGCCATGTGTAGCTCATGGTCCAGAATGCAGATGCCATTTTAGCTTGTGTGAGTACGCATGCCAGTTTCTCTGAAATACTTATGTGAAGAAAGCATTGCAATAGAATTAATGGAAACCATGATACTGTTTGTGACAATAAATAAGTTAAACAAAGTGTTAATGAGTGTGTGTGTGTGTGTGTGTGTGTGTGTGTGTGTGTGTGTGTGTGTGTGTGTGTGTGTGTGTGTGTGTGTGTGTGTGTGCTGATAGGAGCAGTTCTAATGTTTTATGTGTTTCATGTTTTCTGTTAAAGTTTGTTGTTATGTTATGTTCTGAGTGACAATAAGACCTCAATCAACTGAGCCTTGCATCCTATTCTAATGCACATGTGGTGTGCAAAGGATGCTATGATGAGGAAAAAAAGTACTGTGATAGTATAAGGGGTAGTGCAGTCAAAAGAAAAGGAGTTCTGTTTAAACTGAATTATTCTTTAACTTTCATTAAGTATACTTGGGTGACTACAGATGTCAGTTTCTGCCTGATAATTCCTTGACGGTTTTTTTACTGAGGAAAAAAGTATTTTACTAGAAGTGTAGCTTTGGTAGGCTGGAGGGCGCAATTGCCCAGGATGAAAGGTGTTGCGACAGATTCTGATCTCTTGGTAATGCAGTACCTTCCTTCTGCCAGTAAGGAAATGAATTATTTTGCTGTCAAGACTAATGCGATTACATCATGTGATATATCTTGTCGCAAGCAGTTTTTAAAAATTTTTAAAAGTTGAAGACTTTCTTTAAGAGTTGAGAGTGGGTGCATAAACAGACCTGGTGCTCGTTAGGTGAGAAGCACCAAACTAGGGAGTAGACCTTTTTTTGCTCCTCAGCTTAGTGTCGAGGAGTCCAAATCAGGTGGCCGCACTGAGTGCTAGATGAGCCAGCAACAGCTGCGTATCTCTTTAATGTAACTTACTCCTTTACACTTCTAAACTGCACTACTCTTTCTCTGTCCTCTTCTAGAGGATTCCAAATGTTATGGTTATGGCGACAGTGCGCAACTGTTAACCTGCTCTACTGCTGTAACATTTTAAGCGTCACGCAAAGATACTACCTTGGACCTGTGTTCTCCATTATCACCCTTTCTTGTTCCTAGAAAAAGTCAGTAGTTTTTCCATGCCTAACTGCTGAGCACTGTAAGAGCCCCACTTTTGAAGGAAGACTACATACAGCGCTGTTAAATGTAATCTGCTATTGCTTCTAAAGGAGGTTTGTAAGTAAAGAGTAAGATTATTGGCAAAAGAAAAACCTGCTACATCCTTAATGTATGTGGATGCAAGACTAAACACCATCTACTTTAACTTGTACTTCTGCTTCCTGTACTACAGTGCAGGTTTGTTTCGGTTGTGTTCGTTCTAAATGTAAAGTTATAAAACTCCATAGCGTTTCATGTTCTGTGGTTGTCTGTTTAATGTATTGCTGTCAAACTGAGGCATAATGACACTTGGAAAGTAACTTACTGGTCATGTATGCAATCTAGAACATCAGCAAATGTCCATGTGTAACTAATTTTTACATTCCTGAAAACAAACTATAAAAATTGGTTATGTTTGCTTGCTGTAAGTAACTATTGCAGTAAACAGTAAAGTTTTGTGTATATTTTTGAAAGATTCAGTGAAGCAGTTGAGGTGGAGGTTGCAGTGTTTGAAGTAGAAATGTAGACAGTTAGATTGCCAGCTATATCAAAATTTGTTTTACCTATTTGTAGCAGCCAAGGATATGTGGGAAGAGACTAAACAAACTGAGAAACTGTGAGCTCTTGTTTTTAGATATGGATAACAATATGCAAACAGTTAAAATCTCTTCTGTCCCTTTAGTTTTATGAACAGGTCAGGCATATTTTTATCAACCAGAGGAAAAGTTGTGGACAGTAATTCAGAGTTGAAGGATTTTATTTGGGAGGGTAAAGGGCAAGGGTCAAGTGGGATAAGTTGATCCTTCCAGTAGAACAAGATAGTTTAGGATTGCCTGATTTGAAGGGATATTTTAGAGCTGCACAGTTAAGGGTCATGTATAACACAAGCAGTAAGCTATAAGTGAAAGTGGAAAGGGATGATGAATTACTCTCTTACTGCTGCTTCATCATCAATAGTGTGTTGGATTTTTGATGCACATCTTAAGAGTGACAGCCATACAGAATATTATATTCATAAAGTAGCAGAAAGTATTCCAGTAATTAAGCCAATACAAGAAAGGAGATTATGTCGATAAGGATTCCATACCTCTCAGTTGTACAGATTTTCACCTTCTATTTTTGGTCCGTTTTTCACAAAAGTTTGTTTTTCTGTCAAATTATTGACAAGTCATTAAAGACTGAAGTTGGAAAATAATGACAGAGATTTGAGTTTCAGACTTAATATGCTTCAGAAAATCCATGCTAATGCAAAACCTGTTATTCTATCAACTTTCTAAGTTTGTAAGAGCAATATTTAAAAATTGTTCCCATTTTTGGGCCTTTGTCCCACTTTTATTTATGGCTTTGGCCAGATTTCTAGCTGTAAGAGGTTGAGAGGTATGATTACTACTGTTAGGGTACAGAGAATAGGCAGAAAGGGGGCAGGAATGTACTAGAGAAAACTGGAAAAGGAACCAATGTATTAGGAGCAAATATCTAGAGAAATGAAGGGTAATAGAATGTGAAAAGGCCAAGAAGACATTTTGACTGCAGTTTACAGACTGCCGTCCTTATCAAGGATTGATATCAGAGCATAGGCAAAGAGAAAGGGATAGGAGAATCCTAACCGAACCTGCTCTGGTAGAGTTTTTAGTTAGATTAGAATATAAGGTGCTGTTTCGTTTTTATTAGTTGGGTGTATAAAACATTGCACAATAAGTATAAGAATCAATCAGAGGAATGTAAAAAAGATTGGGAAGAGAGATTGGATAAGCAATTCACAAAGAAACAATGGGAGGAGAACATATGTATGGCTACCAAATATGCAGCAGAGTCTAGAAGATTTAAGATTTTTGCTTGGAAGTGTTTGCCTATGTGTTTTTGTACCCCAAGCAGACTCCAAATAATTTTTCTCAGGTAGATGTCAAATGTTAGAAATGTGATGGGAAAGAAAGAGTTAACTGGGAACAGATGTTTTGGGAGTGTAATGAGTTGGCACACTTTAAAGATTTCCTACAGGATACTCTATCAGAAATAGAAAATGGGTGTAACAAAGGAAATAATTTTTTTGAGCTGGGATACAGGATCTAAATTGCCTAGAAGTAGTATGGCCTTGTTAAATTTACTTCTGGTGGCTGCCAAAAAAGCAGTTACTACAAAGTGGAAATTCAACTCCAAACCAATTGTATTTGAAGTACTGAATATTTGTAAGATATAAAATAACTGGAAGTGAGATCTTTAGAAAAGGGTAGGAACAAATTGCATAGAAAAGAAATGGAAATTGTGGGATCAGTACATGCAGAATAATGTTTTAGAGGAGGAGTGAGGTTTAAGAGAAGGCAGGAATTGATCAATTTATTTAATGTTGGAGTGATAATTACATAAAAGAATACATGTGATATATAATTGCAACTGGGAATATATTAATATGGTTTGTTTCCGTTTATATAATGTATGTTTGCTATGTCTTAAGTAATAATTCAGTGAGGGTGTTGGGTAAAACAGGTTCTTGTTTTATTGTTGACCAGATAAGCCCAGTGGACACAGCTGCCCCTTTTCAGGGGCAACTTGGATGTACTGTTGGGTTAAGTGACTAGCTCAGGTTTGTAAATGAAGGTGAATCCATCCATATCCATTTGTTTTCAGTTAATTTTATTATAATACTGAAATGCTGTTGAAGTCTCTAATGTGCACAGCTCTGATATTCATAGCTTCACTAAGTCTTGTCAGTTGATCCAATATCTTATATTTCTAGTTTATGAAACTTCATTTTTGTGCTTGCTTCATTCTGTTGTAACAGCTGCTGATCACCTTATTCTACTGTTTTTCTGTCTCTACTCATCACTGCCTTAGTGATGTCACCTTTACTAATTTCATAGTGTTTGTTTGGTTCCTGGTAACTATGTCCTGTGTCAGGTCTTTTTTGAGTAGTGTGTTAATATAGGGACTAAGGGACATTGCACCGGCATTGAGAAAATAAAATGAATCAAAGTCTAGTTAATAACATATTGACAAAAATTGTATTACTCTTTATCCCTTCACTAACTCTTACATGCTTACCTTTTCATATATTCTAAGTACTGTAGCTAAATATCTTTGACATGCATAAACTACAGTTGAAATGAGTCTGTAACCATTTGGGGAATCCTTAGCTTATTCTTATTTGGTTAGAAAAGTCCCACATACTGGTTAAGGGTACATTTGCATTATATATCCCATGAGCATCCGCTACAGGAGGTTTAAAATTTTGCACATTGAAGACTCTAACTTGGCTGGGTTTTTCTAGTAGTTCTTACTTGGATATGTTCAGTATTAAGAATCTTGTATCCCCTGTGTAGAGATGTGAGGCCATACTATATGAAGTTTGGTGAGTATTTGAAAATTAATACTTCCTCCTAAGGAACACTGTCATTTTTGTTGATCTACTATATATTGGTATTTTATGCCAAGTTGAACTTTTGTGCACCGGTTTGCTGAATTGGGGCTTTAAAATGTTTGCCTTTCTTTGGTTTGAGATGAGGATTGTTTTACTTTTTAGAGTATATTTAATGTAGGCTTTTAGTCCTTTGATATGTAAGGTTTAGTTTTCGGGACTCTGTCTGCAGTTCTAATTCACTATTCTGCTCCTAGAGTTTGCGTGGAAACACACCCACCTGTTCATGAGTGTTTTCACTTGCCTCATGAGACCCAAATCCCACTTGCAAAAACACTTTTTTTCGTGGCCCATTGATCTTTACGACAGATCATTTTCTGTTTTAGCATTGTCAGTATTAGTGGATTTCAGGAACTGATGTGTATCCTTGGACATTAATGGAAGTTAAATATTTTCTTGGTCTTTAATTGTTGATGGAGGATTTCATCAGGAAACTTCCATCTTTTTGGAAAGAGTTTAGTGTAGCCTTTTGTATCAGTGCAAGGTGTATCAATTTTAAACTGTTCAAATTCTGTTTTTAGTTTGTAAACTGAAAAATTTTAGTCTTGCTAATGTATCCTGTACTAAAGGATGATTTTTGTGTGTGTCTATATATATATATATATATATATATATATATATATATATATGTAGACATACATATATATATATATATATATATATATATATATATATATATATATATATATATATATATGGGTCCAATTTTAAATGTCGAAATTCTAAAATCTCGACTTTTAAAAAAAAGTACCCAAAACATCGAGATTTCAGAATCTCAACATTTAAAAGTGGGTTAAAAAAAAAGAGAGAGAGAGACTTGAAATAAAGTGTTTGCAGGGGGGCAAGCCCCCCCCACACCCCTACTTAAATATACCAACTCCGAGATCGCGCTACAGTAAAGAGAACGGTAATGCTCCTGTTGCACTTACTGTTCTCTTCATTGTAGTGCAATCTCAGAGTTGGTATATTTAAGTAGGGGGGTGCAGGGGGGCTTTCCCTCCTGCAAACAGTTTCTTTTTCTTTATTTTTTTTAACCCACTTTTAAATGTCGAGATTCTGAAATCTCGATGTTTTGGGTACGTTTTTTTAAAAGTCGAGATTTCGGAATTTCCACATTTAAAAGTGGACCCATATACACACACACACACACACACGCACAAGTGTTGTGTGTGTGTGTATATATATATATATATATATATATATATATATATATATATAGATATATATATATATATATATATATATATAAAATGTGGATATACATACAGTGGATATAAAAAGTTTACACACCCCTGTTAAAATGCCAGGTTTTTGTGATATAAAAAAATGAGCCCACAATAAATCATTTCAAAACTTTTCCCACCTTTAATGTGACCTGTAACCTTTACAATTCAAGTTGTAAAACAAACAAATCTGTTAAGGGAAAAAAATAAAAAATGTATAATAATCTGGTTGCATAAGTGTGCACACTCTTAACTAATACTTTGTTGGAGCACCTTTTGATTTAGTTTTGGAAAGTAGTGAAGACTGTAAGTTGGTTAAAATTTGAGAGCTGGAGGTTGGGGAGAAGGTAAGCTTGGGCTATTGAGATCCTGTAGTTGGGCGTGACGAACCTTTTGTTTCTGTAGAGTAAACCAAGCTTTTGGTGGGTTTTCTTGATGCAGTTAAGTACATGAAGGTCAAATTTTAGTTGATCATCCACTATTACTCCAAGCAGTTAAGTGTGATTCAGCTATGATTGCAGTGTTGTTGAGGAAAGAAATGGCGAATGAGGATTTAAGATGGTAAAAGGATTTGGGAGGAAGAGAAGAAGTTTTGTCTTTTTAGGGTTTAGTATGAGTTAGTTGTTAGCAAGCCATGTTTCAGTGAGGTTGAAAGATGTTTGTGTCAGGGTTAGTAGGTCAGTGGGACTGTCAGCGATAGAAATAATGGTGGAGTCATCTGTGTACTGTATGAGGGAAGAATGAAGACAGGATGTGTGAAGTTAATAAAAATGTTAAAAAGGAGGGGGCCTAAAATAGAGCCCTGAGGGATGGCCATTTTGATGGGGAAAAAGGAGAAAGGGCAGAGAGCCATTTTACAGATTGCAGTCTGTGTGTGATGTGGCTATTGAACCAGGAGATAATTGCTGAGGAGAGGTTGAGTTGAGAGAGTTTGGAGAGGAGGATGGGGTGAGAGACAGTGGCAAAGGCTTTGGAGAGACCTAAAAAGATGAGGGACACTAGTTTATCTTTGTCTCTAGCTAGGGAGATGGCGTTAGTAAAGGAAATAAGTGTAGTAGTGGTGCTGTAGTGGGGGCGGAAGCCATGTTGAGTAGGGGTAATTAAGTTTTATCAAGTAAGATAAGCTGAGATTTGTTTATAAACAGTGCACAAGAATTTTGGAGAGGGGAGAGAGTATGGCAATAGGTCGATTAAGTAGAGGAGCTCAACAGAATTTCCACCTTTGTGGATTGGTATAGTGTGGAACTTTTTCCAGAAGGCAGAAATAGTGCAAATTGAAAATTGATGCAGTTTCAAGGGATGTGTTATTGGGGCAGGGGTTGGGAGTTGAAGGATTTCCAAGGTGGATAATTTTGTTGACAGTATTCCAAAATGTTTCAGGGTTCCAAGGTTGAGTATCTTGGGGTGAGAGGTAGTAGTTCTTTTTGTCAGAGTTTTTTTTTTTGGTTAAATTTCGGAGTTCCCTTTATTGTTGGTAGTGTGTGGGAGATTTGGTCTTAGTCCAGAGTTTCCAGGTCCAGTCTCTGTTGTGGATAAGAGACCAAGGAGAGTTGGAGAGCCAAGGAGAACACATTGATTTGACTCTAACAGTTCTGCGAGGGGCAAGGGAGTTCAGAATGTTTAGGAAGATGGAGTTGAATTGAAAGACAGCTTCATCTAGAGGTAGGGAAGAGAGGAAAGACCAGTCAATAGCAGAGAGGGAATTACTAAATGTATCTGGGTTGAAGTTGGTTAGGATTCGTCATTCTTTAAATTTATGAGGTCTGGAGAGGTGCAGGGAGAATCTTTGGACATGTATGGGGGAGTTGGTCACTGATTGAATGTGGTAGGGATTCAGGGTAGTGATAGAGGTCATGCTTAAGAGACAAATATCCAATCTAAGATGGAGCAGGTATTTGTGAGTTTATGAAGAAAAGTGAGTAAAGAGATATATAGGTTTATGCTGGTGGTGGGAGAGTTAGAGATGAGGGTGAGCTAACTGATGTTAACATCACCTAGTATTATTGTTTCATTATGTATATTGTCAGACATCCACTGTAGGATTTGTTCTAATAGGGGTATGTTCTCTCCAGGGGGTGTGTAGATGGTGACTATGGTTAGAGTTTTATGATTGTTGAGTTTGCAGTTGGCAATAATGAGTTCAGCTGGGTGAAAGGAGGGGGGGTGGGTTAATTGGGGAAGATATGCATAGGAGGTGAGAGTGCATAATGAGAACGCCTCTGCCTTTTCTGTGTGTTCTGTCCGGGCATAGAATGTTGTAACCAGCATGGAGAAATTCTTTGTCTACATTATGTGGTTTCAGCCATGTTTCAGGGAGACTAACTGTGTTGAGGGAAGTACTGGGCTCTAAAGAATTACTATTCATTGGTCACTTAGTAGAGGAAGGCGGGGCGGCCACGGTGGTGCAGTGGTTAGCATTGCTGCCTCACAGCAAGAGGTTCTCTGGTTCGATCCTCGGCTGGGGTGCCTTCTGTGTGGAGTCTGCATGTCCTCCCTGTGGTCGCGTGGGTTTCCTCCGGGTGCTCCGGTTTCCTCCCACATCCCAAAGACATGCTGCAGGTGGATTGGACACTCTAAATTGGCCCTAGGTGTGCGTGTGAGTGTGCCTTCTGTGGAAGGTTGAGCGCCGGGCTGGCAACTCGACACCGTAAAACTCCACTGCCATTCAATGTGCGGACAGGTGATCCGCTGTGGCGACCCCTAACCAGGATAAAGCCAAAAGAAGAAGAAGAGGTCACTTAGTAGAGGAAGGCAAGATGAAGTAGGCGAGTGGTCAGGTCCCTATTAGTTACGCAAACTTTTAATATTCTGAATGCTGCTTTATCGACAGCTAAATGTCGAAAAGGCCAAATCCTGAACACACAGAACAGCAATTTTTTTCCTAGTGAGAAAAATCACTGGGCCCTTTTCGGGACTTTGCCATTTCCTCCACTTTGGTGCGATCTTGGAGTGGGTATATTTAAGTAGGGGGGTTTCGGGGTTGGAGCCCCCCACTTTATTTTGTGTTTTTTTTTTTTTTTTTTTTTTACGGATCAGTAATTTTTTTTTCCCTAGGAAAAAAAATCACTGTTCCGTGTGTTCGGGATTTGGTCTTTTCGACATTTACCTGTCGATAAAGCGGCGTTCGCAATATTGAACGTTTACTTAACTAATAGGGATCCAAGTAGTCTTCCTTCTTTGTCAGGTTCCAAAAACAGACTGCTTTGATACTTTAGTCTCATCTAGTATTAAAACATCATTTTAGTGATGGATTACACAATGACATCACACACATTTAGTCACCTGATTTCTTGTTCCCATACTACCTCTTTTACTGGAAACGTAAGCAGAATCTTGCACATATGTGTTACCATACACACAGAGCTTTGCTAGGATCTGTTGCAGCTTCTGGAAGTCATAAAACCATAAAACACTTCCACTCTTCCTACAGGAGCTAGTAAAAAATTCTCTGGCAGAGACATTTTGTCTCTGGCTGCAATCAGAACTATAAGGTACAATCTTTATGTTCTAAATTAATTTAATTTCATACTATTTTTCAAAGTTAGACTGCGATTGTGGTCCTGCAGTAGCGTTGTCGCCTCACAGTAAGACGTTGTGCTGTTCGATTCTCACCTAGAGCGTTTTCTGTGTGGAGACATGCGTGAATGGGCATACCTTCGTTGAAGGTTGTGCGTCAGAGCTGGCAGTTCGGCACGTAAAAATCTACTGCCAATCATTAGTGGACCGGAGTTCCGTTGTGGCGACCCCTAACCGGGAAAAGCCAAAAGACACAACAACAACTATTTTTCAAAGTTAGCTCAAACTAAGCTTAACCTCTTCTTTCCAGTGTCCTCTGTTACATTATTAATTTCAGTAGTTATAGTACAGTCTGACATACAAGTGCATTTCTTTTTCTATCCAGCAGAACACACTTTTGGTACATTTTAACACAAACAGTTTTACAAATACATTTTTCAACACAAGCATCTGTACAAATCAGTTTGATATACAAATGACATGTAATTTTTTTACAAAATTCCAGGTAGCTGTGCTGCCATATGTTACACATCCACTGGCCTATTTCTCCTGGCATAGCCGTCAATAACTCACATTGTCACAATTAAATATACCAACTCTAAGACTGCAAAACACTGGAGAAAGGGCAAACTCCATTTTCAATATTTTGAGTTTTAGATATTTAGATTTTCAGTCTTTTGAGCTTTCGATCTTCTGAAGGGGATCTCTCTCTCTCTCTCTCTATATATATATATATTTGTGTGTCTATCTGTGTGTCATAGTATGTATAATATGCATGTAACATTTTGTAGTTTTAGTTTAGATTAGGCTATACAGTAAAGCAGGATGAATACTGTGATTTTGCAGTTTGAGAAAGCACCAGATACATAAAACTTCAGGGGCGGTTAGTCTTCCACAATCTTTGCGGGAAACATAGAATTGGCACATGTATTTTTTTTATAGTGGCTTTATTTAGCTTAGATTGCCCTGAAAACATGTAGGATATCATGCACTGCTTAATTGTTGCAGATGTGAAAGTACCCACTTTGGGGAGAAAAAATAGGAGTTTTGGAAACAAAAACAAATTTTGCAGTATATATTATTGTAGTATGTTATGTTTTAACACTAAAAGTGAGTGTTTAATTTACTACCATTCAACTTTTGTAGAGCTTATAATCTAAGTTTCTTGCACAAAATAATCAAAGTATTTGACATATTGAATAAAGAAGGAACATTTGAAGTACTAAGCAGTACATTTTTGTAGAGTTTATAATCTAAGTTTCTAAGAAGCTAGCCAACTAATTCCCACATGCTCTAATTCAACCACAGCCACACCCACTTTCCAGCTCTCATTTAGTTTCCAACCAGTCTCTATGCCACTTATCCGATCCCTACTTAGTAAATTAAATTAAAACCAACCACCCCATCTGCAGACCTCCTCCCTGTGGAGTACTTACAAAAAGCTGCAGACGCTATAGATTCCCCATCTCCATCTTGATCAATAGAACCATAATAGAATCTTCCATCCCCTCCATATCGAAAACATCCCATGTTCTACCACTTCACAAAGGTTGTAGTTCCACAGAACTGTCAAATTATAAACCCATTGCCATTCTTTCACCACTGGTCAAAATAATGGAGAAGTGCATCCACAAACAGCTCCTGCGCTATTTAATTCAGAACAATCTGCTGGCAAACTCTCAGCACAGCTTTAGACCATACCACAGCACCACCTCTGCCCTCCTCTCTTTCACCAACGTTATAAACCATAACCGTAATAACAATAAGCTTTCTTCAGCCCTTTTTTCTTGACCTCTCAAAGGCCTTTCATATGGTTAACCACCAACTACTCATCCACACTCTGAAAAACATTTCCCTGTTTCCCTAGATAGCTATGCTATTCACTGGTTCCAATCCTGTCTGAGTGGAAGACAGCAGGCTGTACTCTGGCAGAATAAGCTGTCCACCCTATTACCTCTTACCCTTGGTGTCCCCCAGGGCTCTATATTAAGTTCCATACTTTTTTCAGTTTTTATTAATGACCTTAATACTGTCATCCCAGATGCAACTTGCATCCAATATGCTGACGATTCAACTTTGATCTGCTCGGCCTCCTCCTCAAAAGACCTCCAGACCTTATCCCAGATAACCTTCAACACAGTCGAAAATTGGCTCTCCGATCATCGTCTGCTCTTGAACCCTAACAAAACTAAGCTACTACTTTTCTGCCCCACTCGTAGGTCCACTCCACTTTCCTTTATTATAAAATCCAACAATGGTACCATTATTTCCCCAGATCCCCATACTAAACTCTTAGGGGTAATAATAGACAATAACCTCAAATTTAATAAGCATGTCAATCAAACCATCAAAATCATTAATAAGAAACTCGGATCACTATATAAAAATAAACCTTTTCTAACCCCATCAGCCAGGACAGCCATCCCCCACAGTCATCTACTCCCTACCCTTCTATATGCCTCCCCTATACTCACGAACTCAAACAAATCTGATTTTAGCAAACTCTCAAGCGACTATAACCACATTGCCAGATTTGCCACCTGATCCACATATAGGACACACCACTGTCATAACTTTAATCTCCTAGGGTGGCTAGAATTGCCCAGCCTACTTCAGTTCAGTCAACTCATAATATGTCACAAGGTTCTCAACCAACCTGAATAATATACCTGTCCGTAAAAACATTATCAATTCCTGTAGTAACTCTAGGCCACTTTGCTCTTCTAACAAACTGCTGGTTCAAACACTCAAAACTAACAACTCAGCGGGTAACACCCTGTTTGCCAACTTTGTTGGCAAAAATTGGAATTCACTTCCAGCTGACCTTACTCTTGAACCCTTGTTAACTTAATTCAAAAAAAGTCTCAAACGGTATTTTACTACACACTGGCTATGTCCCTGTTCTAGTCCTAATTCCTTTTTTCTAACGTGTTCTAAATTACATTGTATGAAATACCTAATTTTGCTCATAACTGATAGTGTGCAACCTTACTTGTTTTTAATTATGATAGACTGTAAATCTTTCTAGTCTTCTATGAGGGCAATACTGATGCACCCTGTAAATCATGTCTTTCTTTCTTGTATTGTGTAAAGGTTTAACTTGTATTGTGTAAAGGGTTATCTGTAGTACTGGAGCTTTTCTCCCTGGGCCTCCCCTGAAAATGGACATGTATCCAGTCGGACTATCCCGGTCATCAAATGTAAAATAAATAAATAAAATAAAATAGTAATGTGGTGTAGCATAAATAGAATCACTGTTTATGCAATTGAATTGTCCTAATATTACATGTAAAACATTATAAAAATTGTCCAGCTATTAGCACAACTGCTTATGAAATTATATTGCTCTAATATGAAATATAAATATCTTGTAATATAGTATAACTATCAGCTGAAACAAATGGTATCACATCCTTAAAATGGGGATTCCAATGTACCACAAAATGATGACAAACCATCAGCACTTCAAAATTCTCAAATTTACATTGCCAAACTTTCATGCTGATGTCATCAGTATTCTGTGGTACAAAATCCAGGCTTCTGCATACAAGATCAGTCTGACAGCCAGAGTCATAGACAAATGACCAAAAGTCCCCCAAAAATCTGCTGTCAAAGTATTTATTTTCAGATCTTCAACTTCACTGTTCAGCTTTGTGGGATAAATGTCTCTTGGTCAGGATGTGGTTGAATAGTTTTTAGACTTGTGAGGGCCATGCTTCATGGGTAGCCATTAGAGTGGAATTGACTGGTAGTGTGACACTGTTAATGAATTTCAAAGTTGTAACTATTTAGACCTGATAGTACTTGCAAAGTTTTTGGAAAACTAATGTATTTGCCATCCCTTATAAACACTTTTAAATTCTTCAAGGCTTTATGACTAGGTAGAGGTGGGTGACTAACTGTTGCTCATATTGGGTAAGTTTTTTATTAGTAGGTTCCGTTTTTAACTGTAAAACTAAAACAAGCTACCACTACCCCACACACCTAAGCCTACTCCATATACAAAGCTAAAAAAATATTTTTTTAACATGACATAGGGTGCTGTGCTCCTCACTTCCAGACTTTGTTTTACACCCACTCCCCTAACTTAAATATACTAACTCTATGGTCGTACAGCTGTGACAAATGGAAATTTCTGCATTTTATGCTGTAGTGACTGTAGCATAATAGCAATAAATTTAAAGTGTATTGGTCATGTTTGGAAGCATCTTTCTTTTACAATTAATTTTATTTCTTGTTGTCGTCCTCATGATAAAGCTGCAGGTGATTTTTACAAAAAAAAGAAAAGATTATAGTATGCTTTTTATTTTTATTTTTTTGTTTCACTATTTATTCAGATTTTCCCTATAACTCCAACCACAAAATGTTGTCATGGTAGGTACTGAGCAATTATTTACATATAATAACAAGTCTTAATGGGTAATCAAAAACAACTTGCCCCTTTAGGGGATCTGCTTCTTATTTATATAGGTTCATAGGTTAGAACTACATCATCACATGCTGTTCGTTCTGCAAGAACTAGTTGACAACTTATCTTTCCAAGAAGTAGACAACTACCTCTGATGCATGTATCACAGAACTACAACAATCTGCATTGATTTAGGGCCATAGTGAGGCATTGTGGGTTCAGTCTTACGTGATGATATTGCAGGGATTTTCAACAGTGAGAAAAATATTTAGGCGGCTGTCCTTGCCAACAAAAAAATAAAAGAGTAGCACATTTTTTGCATCAAAAACTGTGTAATGTGGTATGGTATATGATAAATGGGATATATCCAACTCCGTTGGTTTAAACCAAAGGGTAAAAAGGTCACACGGGCAAACCATTCAGTAAAAAAACTGCAAGAAAAATACAGCCAAGCTAAAGTTTTCACTCTGTGATACCTTAAACCTCCTGTAATGGAGGCCCATGGGATACACACAAATGACTCATTGAGAGCTTTAAGTGTTTCAGCTGCACAGTTTCTGAAAACCTTGTTACTGCACACAATGAAAATGGTCAACTAAAATGTGCCAGTGCTTTGAATATTTTGTTAAAATGTATTTTGTTGCTCATTGTTGTGTTTGATATCTCAGGTTTTGTAGCACAGTCATACCAGTCTGTGGTAGATTTAACATCCATTCAAGACATTATTTTCGTGTTTCTTATCACTGATATTGTTATTAAGGATCACCATATTCTGTAAGGACAATGGAGGAAGGGGTGTTGGGGAAAGGAGAGAGGTAAAGGTAGTGGGTGGGTATAAAGTTTAAGACGGTACATGAGTTTGTATTAGCAATGGTAAACTGATAAGAGGTATCTACGTAAACTTTAGCATTGTAATTATTTTGAAAGATGGGGAAGGGCATGGCCTGACCTTCAAGATGTTTTCAATATAATGTAATAGCTGTTTTTTTTTTAGAATTCAGTTTAGTGAAGAAAACTGTAGAATTTATAAGGATTTGTGTATTTTTCATCCATGGAAAATAAGGAATCTACATGGACTTAGAAATATTCAAGGAATCTTCTCAAGACGGTAGACTTATCCTTTTTTAAAAAGCAGTCAGTGGTGGCTACAAATGCAACTGCATACAAAATCTTCATTTTACCAGCAGCATCAAATAACTGAGGTGAACTCTAAGCTAATGGGACTTAGACATGGAAAATGACAAGCTGCATAAAGTAATTAAAAGATGGAGAAACTGAAACTGACAAGCTGTATAAAGTAATTAAACTGTGATACAATGGCTGATTTTAAGAATAGATACAGAAGGCAGAAGAGAAGATGAAAGAAACAGTGAACATTTGTCTTTTATTAACAAAAAAAAAAAGGAATGTTTTATATTTTCCCAAAGGAACCTATTAGTGGAACTGGGAGAATTCAGAGTGGGGAAAAAGTCAGAAAGAGTGGTCCGAGGCAAGTTAAAATGCTACGGCATTTTTAACAAACTAAAGGAATGATTGGTAAATGTAACCAGGAAAAAGCAGATGAATAAGATGGAAGAATATTACAGTCAAACCACTTGATTTTTCCTGTAAAATTTTTCAAACAACTCAGCAACTTTATCCATGCAGGACTGAGTTACGTAAACATGGAATATTAATGTCATCTGTATATTATGCTGTTTTAACTAGAACGTGGCCACTTCCGAGATTTGTTTTTGCAGGCAGTACAAAATGCTGAAGACTATAGGACACTAAGATCCTATAGACTTGTATTACAGATTTTCTCACGTTGAGCTAGCTGGGAAAACAGACAGGAGCTCAAAGCAAGACTTATAGTGGGAAGAAGTGTCTATCCCCTGTACCATCTAAGGCCTTAAATGTTATTTTTTATTGCAAGAAGCAAAACCCTAAGTCAGTAATGGAGAAATAGTGGTTTGCCATCTTTGGGAGAAAACCCTTGAGAGATGGTACAGAAGAGGCATATCTAGAAATCAGAATAACTTGTGTTATGGCTATTTTCAAGAAGACTCGTGCTTTTTGTGAGCGCTGTTGCACAGCAGATGGCTTGCTAACACTTGCTAGTACTTAATAGGAAGCAAGGAAAAAATAACATTCTTATGCAAAGGTAAAATGTTTTCACTTCTTATATGACTGAAATGTGTAGCTGTGATTACTTATGAGCAAAATACAGTGATTTTTCTGTCAGAAAAGTACTTTAGTTTGTTTTTGGTAAGAAAGTATTTGTGAGGTGACTTATAATGCTTCTCTAAACTGCCAACATTTTACTGATTTATTAATGACGCCATTTTCTTCACAGAAAGGTTACTAATTCTGAATCTGTTAGCAGCTTGATGCATTTTCTGAGGAAATTTGTAGTTTGAGCCAAATCTTGAACTGAAAACTAGCACTGGTTACACAGGAGTAAAGTAGAAGCTAGTATCCTACATATGTGAAGCTTTTAAATACATTATATTATTGAAATAATTTATTTTAATGAATATTAATCTCAGCTGTATATTATGCTGTTTTAACTAGAACATGGTCACTTCCAAGATTTTTTTTTTGCAGACAGTACAAAATGCTGAATTTAGGAGTGTAGGTGTCAAGTTGTTTTAAGTTCCTATAAACATCTCAGATGTGGCGTTGTTTTTAGTATCAAAAGTATTTGTTTGGGTTTCATTGTACAGTGCACTGCAACCAGAAATCTGAGAGGTTGCATTTTTGTTATATGACTACATAAGCCAGTAAGCATTTCTTAAAGTGGTGACAGATGCTATTTTTTGTTTTATAATTATGTTATGAAAACAGTTTCAAAGCGCGTTGCTTTTAACACTGAATGCTACAGGCAGTTCATTGTTACAGTTTATAAACAGAAGGTTATATTCACAGTTGTACTAACTTTTTTGGTGTAAAAATGTACATTGCAATACTTTGAGTTAGGATTGTTAAACTTGCAGAGCAAATGGTGAAATGCAAGTGCACACACATTTCCTCTATTATTATAGCAATAACCCACGCCTGGGTGTGGGTAATGCGGGATTTACCCACGGTTGGCGTGGTTCCCGAGGGACCAAAGACAACCGTGGGTAAATCCCGCATTACCCACACCCAGAAGTGGGTTATTGCTATTATACTATGACATTATTTAAGAAAAGAAATAATTACTTTTCTTAAATAATGGCATTGTATAATGCCTCTTTGCTGCCCTTCCGCAGCTGTCTGGTATGCGCGGCAGTTCTGATGTACTGCGCATGCCTATGCAGTACATCAGAGCTGTGGCCAAAAGCAACGGAGAAAGCAAGATCTCCGTTGCTTTTACTGTTCGCTATGTTAAATGGGTTTAACATAGCGAGACAGCTTTAAAATAAGCAACGGAGATGTCCGTTGCTTATTTTAAAGCTGTCTCGCTATGTTAAACCCATTTAACATAGCGAAACAGTAAAAAGCAACGGAGATATTGCTCTCCGTTGTTTTAAAGCTGTCTCGCTATGTTAAATGGGTTTAACATAGCGAGACAGCTTTAAAATAAGCAACGGAGCGAGACAGGTTTAAAAAAAAAGCAACGGAGAAAGCAAGATCTCCGTTGCTTTTTACACACTGTGTCGCTATGTTAAAGGAGTTTAACATAGCGAGACAGCTTTAAAAAAAGCAATGGAGATCTAAGTTGCTTTTTTAAAACCTGTGTCGCTATGTTAAACTTTTTTAACATAGCGAGACAGTGTTTTAAAAGATACTTATACTAATGGAAAAAGTCCGGGCGACCGGACCTTTTTCCATTAGTATAAGTCGATTTACAACGTGCACGCTGTCCAATCAGCGTGCACGTTTTGGAATATTAATGGGGGGTCATGGTATAATTTGTAAGTTAACATTTCTGAAAGGGAAATCAGACTCTTAATTTGTCATGCATTCTTGATTCCGTTTTCTTGATATGTTTTGTTTAATTCTGAATGGTATTAAATATTGCTAGTTAGATTTAGTATTGCTGTAATGAACATATCATTTTTTATTACACTTTTATAAAGCTTACAGTATAGAACTTTGTTCCAGTTTCTGCAATATAGTTTAAAATTCATTTTATACCACAAATAATGAACTTCAGCTTTAGACATTTATTACTCAGCAAGTTAACATTTTAAGGGGACAGCAGATTTTTATTTTTCAAGTATATTTATGAGGAACCTTTCTTAATATTAGCTCCATTACTTATATGTTTATATTTTGTAATATTTGTGGACTGCACAGTGTATAGAACATACAAGAATAAAGCTAACTTTGGGCTCCTAAAAACAGAGGTGGCTAACTTCACAGCACCCATGCAAATGGAGAATAGTTGTGTGACCGCAGAATCATACACCAGTGCACTGTATGAACACGTACACAAATGCATGCATCTCGCCATACCCAGTAGAATCAAGACGCTGTCCTCCAAAAAAAGGAAGCCAATCTGGTGGTCCCCTGCCATAAACAAACTCTACAACAGAAGGAGGGAACTGATGAGGAATAAGGTGAAGTCCCAAGACTGGAAAAACTCCCTTATCTGCCTCAACAAAAAGTTGAGATCCCTCATGAAATCCTCTAAAGCTAGGTATGAAAAGAGAATTGCAGCAGATAGTAAAGACAACCACAAGGCCTTCTATAGTTATGTAAAGAATTTCCACAGCAATACCCAGATTTGTTCTGAGCTGCTGCACAATGGTACCCCCTACAGATATTGCCAGTATACTGGCCGACAGATTCAGTGCCAACTCCCCCCCCCCCCCCCACAAAGGACCAATCATAATACCAGTAGATTGCCAGGCACCCAGTATTACTGCTGCACAGGTTAAAGCAGCACTGTCCAAGGCCAAGAATACAGCTTCTATGGGACCTGACAATATCCCTGGTTGTGTTCTAAATGAACTACAGAATGAACTGGCACCTCACCTGAGTGGCCCTGTTCAATCACAGCCTCACCTCGGGCTTTGTCCCTACCAAATGGCGCACTGCTACAGTCATCCCTCTCCACAAAGGAGGAGTGACTACAGACCCTGGGAGCTATCGCCCCATTAGCCTGACGAGTCTGATATGCAAAGCTATGGAACGCATCATCATGGACCTAATAAACAAGGATATAGGGAATCTTCAAACTCTGGATCCCACACAGTTTGGTTTTGTGAAGGGTAGATCATGACTGCTCAACTTCTTTGAGTCAGTCACCAGAGCTGTGGATGAAGGCAAGGTGGTTCATGCAGCCTACCTTGATCTGGCCAAGGCTTTTGATACCATTCCCCACTCAGGAATCATAGAAAATCTCACTAAGCTAGGTATCAACCCCTCTATCACTAGGTGGGTTGCAAACTGACTCACAGATAGAACCCACAGTGTGAAAGTAGCTGACTCCGTCAGACTGCCGACTAGTCACGAGTGGAGTACCACAGGGTTCAGTACTGGGTCCTCTCTTGTTTGGTATCTACTTCTCTGAAGTCCTGGCCAACATGAAGGGACTCTGGCTGACAAAGTTCACAGAAATTTGCAAGTTGGGAGCTATTATTAACTCCCCAAGTGATGTTGACATCCTACAGAATGGCCTCACTGAGACCAATGACTGGTGTCAGAACCATGGCCTTAAGCTCAATGCCAAAAAATGTGTTATCATTCCCTTTGGGAAAAACACAATTCCCATGAATTATCACATTGATGGTAATCCACTGAACACAGAAGGCGTTATAAGAGATCTGGGAACACAGGTTGACAGCAGCCTCTCTTTTGATCACCACATTGCCACTGTGGTCAGAAAGTCCATCTATGTGGCACATTTCATTACTGAAAGTTTAGCATCCAGGAAGAAAGAGGTCAGTGTCTCCTTCTACTCTTCCCTCATTAGGCCAATCATTGAATACAATGCCCCATTTGGCATGTACCTCACTAGACACCTGCAACAACTGGAGAGGCCACAAAAGTACATCACAAAGCGGATCCTAGGCCTTAAACACTTGTCCTCTATGGACAGACTCAAAAAACTCCCAACTGTTTTCTGTCTCACATCGCCTTAGAGGCAATCTCTGCTTAACTTACAAAGCCAATCCCAAATCCCAATCCCTCCGCACCACATGCTCCAGAGACCTCAACCTCATTACCACAATTAACAGAACATGCTGGAGGGACAGGTTCATAACCCAGAGACTGCCCATGCTGTGGAACAGACTTCCCATACATGTCAAGCAGAGCACCTCGCTGACCCTCTTCAAGAGAAATCTTGATGAGTGAATGGGAAACAGAAGATTCACCCTGGGGGTAACTTCAGAGGCTCTACTCGATAGAGGCATTGGGAACTAAGGTCGGGTGGCACTATGCCAGGGTAATCCTATGGCTAGGCTTGTAAAGGTCCAAGGGCCATTAGCCTAGTACACACCTATGAAAAAGTAACAGTGACTTTTTATTATGCAATTTGTGTTTGCAACATATAAAAAAAGCTGTCTGTATTCTTGCTCGGCACCAGGATAAACTATATCCTTAAATGTGGACAAATACCTATTCATACCTTACATTTCCTTACTCTCCCTTCTTCACTCACCTCCTTACTTCTGTCAATTTCTCTCCCCTGACTTTCTTTCAAAAAATATACTGTAAGCCCACTTTTCTCTCATGTTGTATTGCTATTCTTTTTTGTATTATACTAACTTACCTTTAATTTAACTATAAACTGGCTAAAATTTCTTTAACTATTAAATCATTGTCATGTAACTTGTATCTATTCTTAACCACTGTTTTCCTATTATGTCTAAGTTGGTATAATTATTTAAACTGTATTTGTTTTTGTATTATTTTTAAAGACTGTACAATTATTATTCTTAAAATGTTTTGTAATACTTTGGAGCTTTTCTCCCCAGGCCACCGCTGTAAATGGGCTACTACCAGTCGGACTTTCCCAGGTAATCAAATGTCAGTAAATAAAACAAACAATTTTCATTAGGCAATAACTGTCTGCTCTGCATCTAAGTTGTCAGAAATACAGGGTACTGAGGGCGTGAGGGATTGACATAGATTAACATACATTGTTAGGGAATGTGAAAGGAAAGTTTCAGAGGTACTGATGGATTGATTAGTAGAGTGGGAGGGGTTGAGGTAAGAAGATAATATGAATAGGCATATGAGAATAATGCTAAATCTTTAAACGGTATTACTGATACAGTTTGGTATTATTATAAAACACTGATTTCATTACACTTGTATAGATTTTTTACAGTTGTTTGCTGTAAAGATGTGCGCCACGTTTTGTTTAGAGTATTAATTTTACACAGCAAATGGGCTTTTTTATTTTATATGTATAAAAATGTCAACTGCTGTGTAATTTTTAGCTTTACATGTTTTTTGTGACTGTTCCGAACATTTTGACATGGTAGTTTAGGATAACTGCTAAGCCAAATGTACTACAGGTTAACTCAGGTTGGTAAGTATAATTTACGTTGTGTGAGTGGGGGGATACTAGTGATGACTTTTAGGCATTTAAGTAAAGAATATGAAAAACACATTGTCATTTTTTATTTCTTGTAACATACTAGGTATTTCAAAGCCTATTAATGAAAAAGATGTGTAGTAAACAAGGTAAAGATAATTGATGAAGGCTATTTCTAGTTTGTTGAAATAGAAGAGGTGGAGGAGGTAAGACAGGAGCTGCTGTTTTTATTTAGGAAGAATTTAGATGTGGTCAGAGGTAAAGTTGTTAGTAGTAGTAATGAGGGAATATACATTGTGTGTTACAAGATAAAAGGCTCTTATTTAAACATTGGAAACATATATGTAGAAGACAAGTGTAAGCTTAGACTTTACTGAATAGGACATGATTTAAAGCAAAAAATAAATAAATATGGGGATCATCTGAAATCATTGTCACTTTATTCCGTTTCATACAGACTATTCAAATGTGATCTCTGCATTGCATGCAAGGCAATCCTGACTCTGCTTTATTGGAAATGCTGCATTTCTGTAAGTCGAATAGTGCACGGATTACTCAGTCTACAGACCTTAACCTGGTATGTGACATTAGTAAAACCTGCTGGAGGGACAGGTTTGCCGCCCAGAGGTTACCACCCCTTTGGAACAGACTCCCACTTCATGTCAAACAGAGTACGTCTTTGGCCCTCTTCAAATGCAATCTGGATGGTTGGATGGGTGACTGTAAATTCAATCCAGGGGTTTCACCTGTGTCCCTTTTGGACAAGGGCAATAGGTGCTGATGGTGGAAATAAGGTTAAGGTAAATAAGTAAGAACTTGGCTAGGCTTGTAAGGGCCCTAAGGTCATTAGCCTGGTACCTTCCTATGATCCTAAATCAGGTTACTAGCTGGAACTTCAGGATAACCCTCATGCCTAGCTAAGAAGTTTGATAAACAAGAATATTAAATACCCGTGGAAGTACTCAAAGAAATGTTAAAGAGGAAATGGGCAGGTAATTGAAGGGAGAGGAATAGCTGTATTAAACAGTGTGCATTTACAAGAAATATCATACAGATTAGTAGATTAGGCATATTCTTTATTAAAAGTGGTTTGAAGGAAATGTTCCTTTGATATGTCAATAAAGGATATAACCATTTCAGAATATGCTATTGTATCAGTAGTGATGAACTGTAGTTTATCTTATCAAATAAAAAAAATAACCATTTGATGTGGGCTTGTTACAGATAGAAAAAATTAAGAGAAAACTCTTTTGAGAAATCTTTTTAAACATGCTAGAGAAGAGAACATTAAGGACTTATACAGGTCTGATTTGGTTGAATGCTATAAAACTAATTATGAGAGCAAAAATAATGGCCGAGGATGGTAAAACAAAAATACATAAATAAAATAACTTGAGATTGAATTAAAAAACATTCAAGTCAAGTTAGATGGCAGTATACATTTACTGGATGATATATTGCAAAAAGACCAAATAACCAGTTCTTGAATAGATAATAATAGGAGATTACTACGCTGTCGACCCAGAGGTCATTGTAAGCCTAGCCATTTCATCCCAATGTAATACCATAGAAATGCTAGTCAGTACCAAAGATTGCATTTAGTGATGACTGCCCATCTCCAGGAGGGTTGTGGGCACTCTCCCCAGTAAGAATTTACAGTGCCCCATCCATTTGTCCAGGTACTTCTTGAACAGTGTCATAGAGGTGTCCTGTTCCAAAGAGGTGACAGTCACTGGGAGATAAATCTGTTCCTCCAGCATGTTCTGTTTAAGTCACAGGCCATGTTTAGGTCCCTGGAACTGGTAGCCTTAGACTCATTTCATTTATGGTTATGCAGCAAGTTCATTAGGTTTGGGTCTTGGATTGCTCTGTAGGCCAGGCATAAGTCTCCCATAAGAAGTCTATACAATATGGAATATAGTGACAGGGACTTTAGTCGGTCTGTGTAAGGTGCATGCTGGAGCCCCTTGATCTTCTTTGTTAGAAACCTCTGAGGTTTCTTTATTTGTTGCAAGTGTTTAGTACTGTACATGTCAAATGGGGCATTATACTTAGTTATGGGCCAGACAAGTGCCTGAGTATAGGGGGGTTATAACTTCTTTTGCTCTCAAAGCAATGCCTTTACTAATCAAGTGTGCTACATAGAAAGCTTTCCTTGCTATGGTAGACATATGGTGGTTGAAGTTAAGGTCACAGTCAACTTGTGATCCCATGTCCCTTACCACTTCATGGGTACTTAGGATATTGTTGTTGATTTGATAATGTGAAGGGGCATTGTTTGTCCCGAGGGAAATGATGATGCATTTCTTTGTATTCAGTTTGAGACCGTGATGAATACATCAGTCAGTGGTTTGCGTGAGACCCTCTGGGAGTATACTGACATCATTTGGGGATTCAGTGATTGTACCTAGTTTGCAGTCGACTGCAAACATGGTCAGCCACAACCTCTTATTTTTGACCTGAACATCTGATAAGTATATACCAAACAGTAGGGGGCCCAGCACTGACCCCTGTGGCACCTCACTGATAACAGGCCTGCTGGTTGATGTGGAGTCACCACTTTGATGATGTGTGTCCAGTTTGTGAGCCAGTTAGTAACCCATCTTACAATGAAGGGGTTTACATTTAGCTTGCCAAGTTTATCGGTAATGCCTGAATGTGTTGAAAGCCTTTGCCAAGTCGAGGTATGCTGTGTGCACAGATTTTTCCTCATTAATGGCCTTGGTCACACTTTCAAAGAAATCCGCCAGATTTAACAAGCAGGATCTGCCCTTCACAAAACTGAATTGGGTAGGATCCAGGGTTTGGTGGTGATCTATGTCTTTATTTATGAGGTCCATGATGATACATTCCATGTCCTTAAAGATGAGGCTGGTCAGGCTTATGGGTCTGTAATTCCCCAGGTTTGTTGCTAGGCTACCTTTGTGGAGGGGAATAACTGTAGCTGTTTTCCATTCTGCAAGAACAAAGCCTGTGGTTAGGCTATGATTGAAAAGGGTACTTACTGGTGATGCTAGTTCGTGTTTTAGCCTGTTTAGAAGACAGTCTGGGATGTCGTCTGGTCCCGTAGAGGCTGTATTTTTTAACCTTGGACAGGGTTTTGAGGATGTGCCGTTCAGATATGTAGAGTGGGAGGGTTGGGGGAAGGTTTATTGTAAATTAGGAGGGGATAAGAGAGTGAAATTTTCACCAAACCTATCCCCTAGCAGATTTGCTATCTCTATGTGGTCAGACTGTGTGATACCATTGACCACCAGTTCTGCACATGCTTGGGTCCTACCCTTTAGGTTACGTATGTAGCTGTAAAAGGCCTTATGGTTATCCTTGGCTGTACTTGCTAAATTTCTCTCAAAGGAGCCCTTGGAGGATTTGACAAGTTGTCTTACTTGCCTGTTAAGGCTGAGGTGGGTGCTTTTCCATTGTTGGGGCCTTGCTTTTGTTTTCTTGGACAGCAACTTTTTGCATTTATTGTAAAGTTTGTTGATGCTGGATGTCCACTATGGCAGCTTGTTTTTTTTTTTTTTTTTCCTTGGGGCTGTGGCATTGATTCTTTCTGGTACAGCCTAGTTTATACACTTATGCAAGTGATTGTACAGGGCTTTAGTGTAAGCTTCGGCATAGTTACCACTTCCAGCTTGGGGTGGGGCTTGGAATGCATTTATACCTTTACCTAGGAGGGTATGGTTTGCCATGGTGAAGTTTTTTAGTCTAATTTCACCCTTTGTGAATTCTGGTGATAGTGTCAGCTCGAAGGTAACTGATTTGTGGTCAGTTTTAACTAACGAGGGCCCGTCAGTTGCAGCAGTGCACCTGTCTGACATGTTGGTGAGGACCAGATCTATAATGTTTACTCCTCTTGCCGGGATGTGGACAATTTCTTCCAGGGCATTTGAATTCAAGGAACTTTTGCGCTAGCGAAGTTTTCCCAGTTGATAGTGGGATAATTGAAATCTCCCATAACCAGTGTATTTGGTAAAATTTGGATTATCTCCAGTTTGGTCAGGTAGGCTTTGTGGGTGTCGTGACCCATAGAGGTGGATCTATAACTGGCTATGTCTTGAATGGGGGTTTTACCCACTGTAACCTGGACCCGGAGTAACTCCATGGAGTTGTCTAGTCTAACTAAATGGGAGATGAATTTATCTCTAATACAGATTGAAACACTGCCTCCTTTGGTTTTCACATGTTCATTTTGCAGTCTAAACGTGTAGAAGGCATTGTAGCCTTGCAGGGCCAGGGTACTCTGTGAGGCCTTGAACCAGGTGTGTGCACAGACCTCTACTACTACTAATGATAGAAGTGCTTCCAGGGAGTGCAGCTTTTAGTTTAAGCTCCTAGCATTTAGCCGCATGACCCTTGTTTTGTTCTGGTTGGTTAATTTCACATCAATTGATGTTGTTTGCAAGACCTTGCCTAAAAAAGGCACTATGGGGGAGGCAAGAGCCTTTGCCAGCAGCCAAATGCCTAGAGGTGCCAGGTGTAAACCGTCTTTGGCCATACCTCTCAACCTCTTAGACCAAGCAATCTGGACAAAATACCTCTCAACTGTCCCTGATTTTGACTCGGATATTAGCTCTGTCCCTCTTAATCCCTCTTAACACTGGTTCCTTTTTGACTAAAGGTGGTATGTTATACTTAATAAATAATGACAGTAATTAAGAGCTGAGTACTTATTTTGCTTCAGGAAATGTATATTAATTCACATTCTCTAATTCTGTTAAAAGCCGCAGTGGTACAGCGGTAGCGTTGTTGCCTCACAGCAAGAGGTTCTCCTGTTCGATTCTCAGCTGGAGTGCCTTCTGTGTGGAGTCTGCATGTCCTCCCCACGGTCGAGTGGCCTCCGAAAGACATGCGTGAGTGGGCGTGCCTTCGCTGAAGGTTGGGCGTCGGGCTGGCAACTCGGCACCATAATAATCGACTGCCAATCATTAGCGGACTGGAGTTCCTCTGTGGCGACCCGTAACCGGGAAAAGCCGAAAAGACAAACATTCTCTAATTCTGTTAATGCCTTAAGTTAGTAGAACTAATAGTTTAAAAGTGTCCCTGATTTTTTTGGGATTTGTCCCTGATTCTGTTGAGATTTGTCCCTGATTGGTTGAGAGCTATGCATGATGGGGGGAAAGGCCCAAAAATAGGGATAATGTTTAAATGTTGCTCTTGCAGACTTAGAAAGTTGATAGAATAACAGGTGTTTGTGCTACCATGAATTTTCTGAAGGGTATGAAATCTGAAACTCAAATGTCTGTTATTATTTTGTGACTTTAGTCTTTTAATGACTTGCCAATAATTTGCTAGAAAAAAACACAATTTTATGAAAAATGGACCAAAAATATAAGGCAAAAATATGTACAGTTAAGAGGTTTGTCTCTGGCAAAGCAACAAGGTTTTCGACCATGGCTTCCCAGGCTGACAGGAACTCGATCCCCTTTAAATGACACCAAAAACAGAGCCAATTATTGAAATTAATTATTTTTTGTTTATACTCTGGCATAATTCTAGCGAGGATGGTTTGCTGATTAAGGATGGGGACATACCTGCCTGGGACACATACTCGGAGAGCTCAACCATGCCTCTCTTCATATAGTCCAGTGAGGTACATCTCAGGTCATTCACACCAACATGAACTATGACAGAGTCATAACGGTACTTGTTGTTGAGACGCCTAAGTGCATGCATGATTTGATGAATCCTGGCACCGGACAGGCAGCTGACTGTGACTTTCTCTTTGTCCAACCTGGTTAGTGGGACATCTGAGTGTCTCACTATTGAGTCTCTAATGACAAGAAAGCTTGTTTTTTGAGTGTTAACACCTTATGGGCTTGGTGGGTGAGACACTGGTGTTGCTGTGTGTCATGGGTGCCGTGGGGACTGTGTTAGCTGTAGCAGTGTTGTGTTATGGAGGTATCTGGTGTTTCTGTAAGTTTTTTGAGATAGCCTCCGTTTATGTGGCTTTACGTGTTTGATGCTTGCTATGTCTAGTGGTGGGTGAGTTGACAACCTTCTCCATGTTACTGTTTCAAGTGAGAAAGAGCATGGATTCTAGATTCTTGGTGTAAATAAATCTCTTGCACTCTGTACTAGAGTGTGTTATTAGTGGAGGTTTGTCTGTGTACATGAGGCAGTTGCTACACTGCCTCAAGAGATTCAAGTCAACAAGGTTGGCAGGAGAAACAAGGGTTGTACAACTGTCCATAATGCTAGGTTGAAGACTGTTGTACTAGGGGTGGCTTTTCAGAAACAATCACGGAGGAGCACAGTGGATGGATATTTCTGCTTGGGTTTTAGTGAAAATTTGTTGAATTTAACTGTCGGGCTTTGGCACACAATTGTGCGGCAGTAACAAAAAAAATATAAGTAATGCGTTTAGCTAAAGGTGAAAAGGTGATTATTGGTGGATATAAGGGGAAAGGAATACCAGATTTAGCTTGAAGATGCATGAAAAATAAACATGCCAAGACTATATATTAAGTCTGCGAGTGGTAAAATCTTATTCAAAGAACAAGAAATTAAACAAGAATTCAAAAAGGAAAACTTTATTGAAAAAATGGTTTATAAGTTTATAAGAATGTTCAAAAATGGTACTGGAATAAGATTACCTCAGAAAGATATTAGATTGTACATAACTCCAGCAGAAATAAACATGTCAGCTAAGAGAAAAAGTAAGATAAAATAGGCATCCAGACAAGGCTTCATTTGAATCCTGTAAATAGTGTTTAACTATGTGATTTGTTAGCTAAGGTATTAAATATGATGAGACCAAAATCAGTTGTAAATTAATATAAATCGCTAGTATAATACTTTTTCCAAAAGATAAAACAGCATTAAAAAGCAGGCAAACTGTAGTCCAATTGAATTATTAAATATAGATCTCAAAAAGGACAATCTGAATTTATACTTGACAGTGTGTAAATAACTGATTGGCCCTAGCAAGTTTTTAGAATGGAAAGGAGAAACTGACAGTACTCATGCAGCCATTATTTTATCTGATATCAGAAAATAATTTAATAGTCAACTGGGAATTCATGTTGAATGTTCATTCCACTGTTCTGTTACACCTGGCTACAACAGCTTCCTTCACACTCTTTTGCATGAAACTCAACTACAAGACTCTCTTTAAGGACACCCTAGAGCTCCTTTTGAATCTGTTGTGTATGTGTGTGTGTGTGTGTGTGTGTGTGTGTGTGTGTGTGTGTGTGTGTATATATATATATATATATATATATATATATTGCAAATATTCTTTTCAGTTTATGTATCGTATTAATATTAATGGATCTTTTGTCACCACTGTATAGCCTTGCATGTCCAATTACTGTATTAAAGTGACAGTGTTTACATTGCTATGTGTTATAAATTGCTTTTGAAATGCCTATTACTGTGTGCTTTAAAAATGTTTTCTGGAGTACCTGTTACAACAACAGTTTACAACCAAATAGTATCAGTCTGTTATGGACTGGTGGTGTCATTACCTGTGGCTCAATTGGGTAGCCTTTGACCTCCTGAAAAACAAAACTGGGAGTGAATACACAACAAAAAAGGAGGGATTACTCAGTACTACAGATTCCACTATTTTAGATAAAGAAGTAAGTATGACTATCAACATTGTAATGGTTTGCACTTGCTGACTAGTTGGCTATGAGGAGTCTTACCATGTAGGAAGTGGCAATGTAGTGAACTTGTGCTTTGAATGTGAAATTATGGGCACTACCAAGGTGGCTGGCCAGTATGTTCATAATGCACCTCTGTGCATCAAGCACTGCCTGGCAGGTGATGGCATCCTCCCTATTGCACAGCCATTTAACATGCTGCCATCTTCTGTCATGATTGATCTTTCAGTGCATTGGTATACTTTCTTACAATGGGGTCCTGAAATTGAGAAATTCACATTTCAGGGAACATTGCCATACTGGCTATTTTAAATTCTCAATTTGCAGATCCAGAATTCACTCAGGAGTTAGATTAATTTTCTGTGGAACAGGGAGTTGGAGATTGGATCAGGTTGAAGTTGAGCAGCCAGGAGCCCTTCCCATCTTCCCTGTTCTTTCAAGCACCTAAGGCTCCCCATTGGCCTCTCTTACTTACAAATACTCCTTCTGTCTACAGCCATTTAGCAAGGTGATCCACACACACTCCTCCAGGAAGGAGAACTGTCTAAGAACTCTGTCCTACCCTACCCAGCCAAACAACACCAGCACAGATGTGTTCACTGGCAACACAGGCAGAAGTCTAGCTTCTGTGCTAGTAAGTTAGCTAAGGTAACATTTCCTTTTGTTGGTCTATTGGATTAAAAAAGTACTGGCAAAAGAACTGTACCTTCTCTTTATTTATTGTTTTAAATTTTTTTCTGTATTTGTCAGCTTTTTTCCATTTCCCTTTTCACTTAAATTTTTGCTTGTAAATGAATATGGTTTTCATCTTTGTACTTATAACCTCTAACATTTAATTTCTCTTCATTTTTAACATCTCTTGGTAGTATCCCTTCTTGTGTTTACAAATTGTAAATGACTGCAGACTGCAAAAACACTTTATTTAAATTCTCCCTGTTAACAGGCTATATAATAGTGAAAATTGTTATCTCATAAACATTTTCTGTTGTGTTTCTGTCCACTGTTATTAGATTTAGATGTTCTGTAGTATTATTAGTCACAAAATGTGGATTTCAGTGTATTGCTAATAGATTACTGAGACCCTCTGTTAAGTTATACTAACAAATGTATTTCTCTTCATGCAGTGATCAAGCCAAAAGATGGTTTATAATGTTAATTTGATATTTTGAAGTTGCTACATTTAAGATATAAGAAAAGCCACAACTGCAGCAGATTTTTGTTAAATGTTGACATACTTTCCTCAGGAGATCCTTTGACAGAAGCAACAAGGTTCAGGTGTATTTAAAGCACATGAAAGCAGTACATTCATGTAATGCAGAGCATGTCACCTTTATGTAACAACATTACACAGCTTTTCTTTATCACATTTCTGTGTTTATCACTGCTGTATTGCTTTTCCGACATATAGCCGGTATCCTTAACCAGTATCCTTAAACAAACTGGATAAAATCTGTTATGCATAATCTTTTATGTATTCACACTTCTCGGTCCAGATTCATTTTAAATACTTGTAATATCCTTGTCATGTTATCTGCATTGAGATTTCTTTATCATTTCTTTAATTTGTATTGACTGTTCAGAACCTATAATCTAAATTTATATGCACCTACCCTGCTGTAAAATATTAGGCAAGTGTGATGTTTAAACTACCTTTCTCTTCAATGTGGACTGGATTAGAAAATTCCTTTTCATTTTACTCAAGTAGATAGCATAGTAACAATGTGTAGCTGTGTAAATACTTGTAGTAACCAGCATATGAAATGCATTGCTGTATTAAATTAGTAGATTTGACAATAATGGTAAAAAAATGAATTATTTATTATAATATGCTTGCTATTGTTAGCAGCAACTCTGCCAACCAAAAGTATTTATCTTACTTGTACTTTTGAGTTTTGCTTTACATCACAGAAATCCAGCTATAAATAAATGCTTGTTAGAAAATGGGGAGAGAAATATAGCACACCCCACTGGCTATTGCAAGTTCCATACACGTACATTAAGGTACATTACTGTACAAGGTGAGCCTAAGTTGCTGAAAAGAGCTGTTCTTAGCACCAACACACATGATACTGTTTTCTCTTTAATAACTGATAAAACTGTCTTTACGTATGCCTCATCAGTATGCTGGTAACATTTCCTGACATCACTATTTGTTATCACCACTAGTGTTCAGATCTGGGGAGGTACATTTTAACTGTAGTCTCCAGAATTAAAACTTTACTACAAAAGAGTATAAAGCTAATAATAAATTCAAGGAACTCCAGCTAGTACCAGATTCAGACTTACACTACCTCAATTTTGCCATCTTCCTCTGAATTCTAATCCTCCTTCTCCTCTCATAACTTGTGAGGCTTTAAGTGGTGGCAGGAGGCAGTATATAGCATCCTTTGCCATGTTCTCTGTCTGACCCTTAATTCTCCTTCTCATAACCTGTGGGGCTTTCAGGGAAAAAAATAGCAGAAGGTAAGGTACATCAGTGAGCTGGCTGCTGACTAAGGTGTGAATTAAGTGCCAAACTTTGCATTTGTTTGCATTGAGCCTCAGTTGTTACCTTCTTCCCTGCTTATTCATCCTTTCCATATCCTTCAGTAGACCCCCTTCTTCCTCCACTGCTGCACCTGTTTGTGTCATCAAGATTTCTTGAGGTGTTTATTTTTTCCTCTGTCAATGAGGAATAGGTTTGCTAAACCAGGGGTCATACCTCTCAACTGTCCATTTTTTGCCTCATATTTTTGATCTCTTCCTCATAAAAATTTGTGGTTTTCTGGCAAAGAAGTCATTAATGACATAAATTAAGTCTCAGACTTTATATCCTTTATAAAATGCAAGCTAACACAAAACCTATTATTCTAGCAACCAGCAATATTTAAAATCTGTCCCTGTTTTTGGTCCTTTGTCCCCTTATTATTTTGGCTTTGTCCAGATGTCTTGTGTTAGGAAGCGTGAATTTGCAGTTACCCTTCCTTTCACCCACACTATATTTGAACAGAGTAAGAAAAGTAGAAACTTGGTCAGTATTTGCATATTATTCACCCAAGGTACAATAACTGGGCTAGACTAGATAAAAATTATGTTTCACAGGACCATGTGTATTTATTTGAAAGCTTTGACACACATCCAGTGACTATTTCTGATCAAGCACTAATAAAAGCTAAGATAAAAATGCAGGGTAGTAAAGTATAAATAAGATGCTTTCCGACCTACGTGTTAAAAAGAGAGGAATTTAAGGCATGGGTAGCGTAAATTATTCAAAAGTTATTAGGACATATAGAAATATCTTCAGATGCTGTAGCTAGTGACTGAGATAAAATGAAAATGGAGTTTAAAAATAGGGTCAAAAATAAAAGAGATGATTACTTAGAGGGTCTTACAAAGGTAAAAGTATTGCAGAATAAGGGGAATCTGACAGAAAAAGAGGAGGAGCAAATGCAGAGTGCTAAAGAGAAAATAAGGGAGTATCTGGATAATATGAATGAGTTGAGAAAGATTGCAGTTAAGCAACTAATTCTGATGACTCCAGAGCACAACGACTTTAGCACAACAGAATGTTGAAAGGGTTGTCTGCAAAGCTGGGGGAACCTATAACAAGAAAAATAATGAGATCCTGTAGAGGTTTTAGAGATATTCCAGACATTTTATGATAATTTGTATAAAACACAGAAATGTAGAAATCAGGAAAGAGTACAAATGGAAGTATTTATGAAAGACTTAATTATGCCAAGGTTATAGGTAGAGGAGGTTCAACAACTAGCAGTTAAGATAGGAGCGGATATAAAAACACTGATGTATAAACCAATCTTCATGAAAGTGTCCAGGAATATATTCTATTCCTGTAGAAGTTTGGAAATTAGGAGGGAAGGAAGTGATAAAGATCTGAATGAGTATTTTAAAAGGAAGGGAAGCACCACCATCTTGGAAGAAAGCTGTGGTAATTGTGTTACCTAAAGATGGCAAAGACCCTTCAGACCCAACTTCGTATAAACCCATTTCAACTGTAAAGTGTTTGTCTACAGTAGCTAAAAGATGTTTGCCAAAATTGATAGAAATGGATCAGTGTGGTTTTGTGGAGGGGATGCAAAGCTTTGACAACATTAATAAGACAATGGTCTAGTGGAAAGCAGAATGCAAGAAAATACCTCTTTTGTTGGTGGGTCTTAATGCAGAGAAAACATCTGACAGAGTGAGCTGTAGTTTTATAAGTAGGGCATTGGAAACATTTGCATTCCCTGATATAATAATAAGAATTAAAATGGGAGGATTCCTCTCAGATAAGCTGTGTTTGAACCATATAACCTGACAGGGGTGTCCTCTTTCCCCTTTATTTGTTTTATATTTAGAGCCATCACCAAAGAAAACAAGGGATTCAGAAATACAAGGATATAATTGGTATGGTAATCAAGAAAACTTTTCTGAAATAAAAGCCAATACCAAAAGGCTGTGGCTGACTTAAGTTTTCGGATGGCTGCAAGCTAGGAGCAGTCAGTGAATCGCCAAATGATTTAACCATCCTACAGGAGGAAAAAATTGAGAACCTGGCAAAATTTCAAGCCCCTATAAACCCTGAAAACACTTATGCCTATACAGAACTGTTCACAGAAACCCCGTACAAGCATGTTTGTAGCTGCATAGATGCAGCTGTACCCACCAGGAAGAAGTACAGAATTGACTCAAAAAAGCAAGACACCCAGGTGGAATCACAAAATCAATCAAATGTATAACAGGATTAAGAAAATCATGGCAAGAATTAGGAGATGCAGCACCCAGAAGGATAGAAGCACTCTCATCAAACTAAACAAACAACTCAAAGGACAAATAAAGTTTACCAAAGCCAAATTTGAGGTATGTTTTGCCTCCCAGGCCAAGGACAACCACATAGCATTCTTTAGCTATGTCTGCAAACTCAAAGGTAATACACAATTGTGTGCAGAGCTCATTGTAAATGCAGCCACCTATACTGAGCCAGAAGATATGGCAAAACTCCTGGCTGATAAATTCCGCTCCAACATTACTCCTCTCTCTCCCCCTCAACCTTCCCTCAGGAAATATAATCAAATATAACTCTCCCTACTATCGCTAGGAAACAGGTCCTAAATGCTCTTTCTCTAAGACCAAGAACACTGCATCAGTGGGCCCAGACAATATCCTAGCACACCTTCTAAATAGCATGAAACATGACCTATCAGGGCCTCTGGAATTACTATGTAACTGTAGCCTCCAAACAGGCTTTGTGCCTCATAAATGGAAAAAGGCACCAGTCATCCCTCTACACAAGTGGGCCATCTACAGACCTTGGAAACTACAGACCCATAAGTCTCACTAGTCTTATATGTAAAGCCATGGAAAGAATTATCATGGAGATGATCAGTAGAGATATAGTAAACCTCCAGACACTGGAACCAACCCAGTTTGGTTTTGTCAAGGGCAGATCATGCCTACTCAACCTGGTGGACTTCTTTGAGAAGGTCACCAAAGCAATGGATAGGGCAGAATCTTTCACACTGTCTACCTTGACCTGGCCAAGGCATTTGACACAATACCTCACTCTGGCATTGTTGACAAAATCAAGAGGTTAGGTACAAACCAGTATGTCACCCAGTGGATAGCTAACTGGCTCATACACAGGACCCAGGACGTTGGAATTTGGGAGTCCACCTCTACAAAGAGGCCAGTCACAAGTGAAGTCCCTCAGGGATCAGTCCATGGACTGCTCCTTTTTGGCATTTACTTCTCAGAAGTCAAGGCCAGTCACAAGTGAAGTCCCTCAGGGATCAGTCCATGGACTGCTCCTTTTTGGCATTTACTTCTCAGAAGTCAAGGCCAGTGTCAGTGGTCTCTGGCTGACTAAATTTGCAGATGATTGCAAATTAGGAGCTGTCACTGAATCTCACACTGACCCAAATGTTCTCCAGGAGGGGGCTGACATAGACAAATAACTGGTGTCAGAGCCATGGACTGAAACTAAATGCCAGGAAATGCATAATAGTATGCTTTGGGGAAGTCATCCATCCCTGGTAACCATCATATTGACAACACACCCCTTAGTGTTGACCCAGTAGTCAGGGACTTAGGGACACACATAAATAGTAATCTAGCCTTTGATCATCACGTGTCTACAGTGGTGAGGAAATTATTCTATTTTGCGCAACTTGTAAACAAAGGTATGGCATCTAAGTCCAAGGAAGTCATTGTTCCACTGTATTCATCAGACCTATCATTGAGTACAGTGCACCCTCTGGTATGTACCTAACCAGGCATATCCAACAACTGGAACGTCCACAGAGGTTCATCACTAAAAGAATACAGGGCGTAAGTAATATGTCCTATGCAGACTGCCTCAAGGCCCTATCCCTGTATTCTTTCTCCTACAGGTTTTTGAGGGGAGATCTATGCCTGGCATACAGGGCATTGTCAGACCCCACTCTAATGGGCCTCCTGTATATCCACAAAACAAACAGTGCCAGAATTACCCGTTCTAAAGACTTAAACCTTGCCTGTGATAGAAATAGGACCTGCTGGATAGATAGGTATGTATCCCAGAGACTACTCCGTCTATGGAACACGCTCCCCATCCATGTGAAGCAGAATTCCTCCCTAACGCAATTCAAGTGCAACTTGGACAATTGGATGGGAAATTCATCCTTGGTTTGGCACCTGTGTCTCTAATGCAAACAGGTAACCTGTAAATGGTTCATCTCCCAGGCCCATGCTTACACTTATCAAGGGTATCAGAACTTGTCAGAGATTTGGGATGCATGGCTAGACTTAAAAAGGCCCTTGTGGTCATTAGCCTAGTAAACATCTATGAACCCATGGTTTTATTTTGCAGATGATATTATTTTGTGCCTGATAAATCCAGTAAAGGACAGCTCAGTGTATTGGAACATTTTGAAACAGTTTTAAGTCTTTTCAGAATATAAAATTAATGAAGATAGGGCAAAGGCTATAGCAGTACATTATATACCCACGCACAAATTGGTTCTGCAATACCCATATTTATCAGGACTTGATGAGATGAAGTATTTAGGAGTATGGATTAAAAAGGCTTCTTTTATGGCACCTGAGGATATGTGGAAAGAAACTAAACAAAAGATAATACAAACATTGAGAAACTGAAAACTCTTATTTATGGATACAGATAGTAAGATATAAGTAGTGAAAATGTTTTTAGTTCCTTTAGTCTTGAAAACAGGTCAGGCATACATTTTATCAACCCGAGAAGTTGTGGACAATAATAAAAAATTGAAGGAATTTATCAGGGCGGGAAAGAGGGCAAGAGTTAAGTGTGATAAGTTGATCCTTCCAATAGAACAAGGTAATTTAGATTTATCTGACTTGAAGGGGTGTCTTACAGCTGCACAGTTAAGGCTCTTGTACATAACACAAGGAGCAGGTTATAATTAAAAGTGGAAAGGGATGATGATGCTGCATGGAGGAAGCTCAAGAAATAGAGAAACAGCTGGATTTTGGATGCAGATCCTTAATAAGAATAACAGCAACCATACAGAATATTCTCTTTATAAAGTAGTAGCAGAAAGTATTCTAAGAACTACACCAATACTAGAATGGAGAAAGATGATTTTGCCAATATAGATGACTGCAAACAGGGGTACAGAAAATAGTCAAGAAAGGAGCTGGAATTTACTGGAGAAACCTGGCAAAGGAACCAAGGTATTGGGAACAAATAACTCAAGCAGGTAAGGTAATGGAGTGGGATGAGGTCAAAAAGACATTTTAATTGCAGGCTAGAGACTGCTTTCCCTACGAGGGCTTGAACTCAGAGTGCAGACAAAGAGAGAAGGAGCTAGGGGTATTTTAAGTGAAAGATCTGCTGTGGTAGAGTTTTTAGTTGAATGTAGAACATAAGCAGCTGGTAAAGGTATAATTAGCAGGGCATATAAAATATTGTATGATAATTATAAGAATCAATCAGATGAGGTTAGAAAAGATTGAGAAGAGAGGCTGGAAAAGGAGTTTACAAGAGAACAATGGGAAGACATATGTATGTCTCCCAAGTATGCAACCAAATCCAGAAAGTTTAGGATCTTTTCTTGGAAGTGTTTGCATAGGCATTTTTATACTCCAAGCAAGACTTCAAAAGACTTTTTTCCTCAGGTAGATTTCAAATTTTGAGAGGTGTGAGTGAGAAGAAGGAGGTAATTGGGAGCATATGTTTTGTGGGTGTAACGAACTGGCAGTTTTTAAAAATTCTCTACAGAGTACTCTATATTGGATGAGCAAATTGCTGTAAGTAAAGAAATTATTCTTTTGAACTGGAATACAGGATCTAAATTGCCTAGATAGAATAAGGCCTTTTTAAGTTTAATGCTGTTGCCTGAAAAAAAAACAATTACTAGAAAATGAAAATCAGAATCTACACCAATTGTATTTAAGATATTGAATATTATAAAAGAACTGGAAGAGGGATCAGTAGAAAATGAAGGAACAAATTACATAGATGTAAATGGAATTTGTGGCTACAGTACATGCATATTAATGTTAAGGAGGAGAGATGTTTAAGGGAAGGTAGGAATTCGGCATTTTTTTGTGATGTTGGATTGATGATAGTAACAAAAAACTGTATATGCGATGTATCATCATCTTCTTTCGGCTGTTCCCGTTAAGGGTCGCCACAGCGGATCACCTGTTTCCATTTCTTCCTGTCCTCTGCATCTTGCTGTATCACACCAACCACCTGCATGTCCTCTCTCACCACAACCATAAACCTTATCTTAGGCCTTCCTCTTTTCCTGTTACCTGGTAGCTTCATCCTTAGCATCTTTTTCCCAATATACTCGGCATCCCTCCTCAGCACATGTCCAAACCAACGTAATCTTGCCTCTCTGGCTTTATCTCCAAACCTTCCAACCTGGGCTGACCCTCTAATATACTTATTCCTAATCCTGTCCACCCTCTTTAAACCAGTGCAAATCTTAACATCTTTAACTCTGCCACATCCAGCTCAAACTCCTGCCTTTTTGTCAATGCCACTGTCTCCAACCCATATAACATTGCTGGTCTCACTACCCTCTTGTAGACCTTCCCTTTCACTCTTACAGGTACTCGTCTGTCACAAATCACTCCTGACACTCTTCTCCACCCACTCCATCCTGCCTGTACTCTCTTCTTCACCTCTCTTCCACACTCACCGTTACTCTGAACTATTGACCCCAAGTATGTAAACTCATCCACCTTCGCCACCTCTACTCCTTGCATCCTCACCATTCTTCTATCCTCCCTCTCATTCACACACATATAGTCTGTCTTAGTCCTGCTGACCTTCATTCCTCTTCTCTCTAGAGCATATCTCCATCTCTCCAGGGTCTTCTCCACCTGTTCCCTACTCTCACTACAGATCACAATGTCATCTGCAAACATCATAGTCCATGGGGACTCCTGTCTGATCTCGTCTGTTAACTTGTCCATCACCATTGCAAATAAGAAAGGGCTCAGAGCTGATCCTTGATGTAACCCCACCTCCACCTTAAACGCATCCATCACTCCCACCGCAGACCTCACCGCTGTCACACTACCCTCGTACATATCCTGTACCTCTCTTACATACTTCTATGACACTCCTGACTTCCTCATAGAATACCACAACTCCTCTCTAGGCACCCTGTCATATGCTTTCTCTAAGTCTACAAAAACACAGTGCAACTCCTTCTGACATTCTCTGTACTTCTCCATCAACACTCTCGGAGCAAACATCGTATCTGTAGTGCTCTTTCCTGGCATGAAACCATACTGCTGTTCACTAATCATCACGTCCCTCCTTAACCTAGCTTCCACTACTCTTTCCCATAACTTCATGCTGTGACTGATCAATTTAATCCCTCTGTAGTTACTACAGCTCTACACATCACCCTTATTCTTAAAAATCGGTACCAAAACACTTTTTCTCCATTCCTCAGGCATCCTCTCACTTTCTAAGATTTCATTAAACAATCTGGTTAAAAACTCCACTGCCATTTCACCTAAACACATCCATGCTTCCACAGGTATGTCATCTGGGCCAACAGCCTTTCCATTCTTCATAGCTATCCTTACTTCCTCCTTGCTAATCCATTGTACTTCATGATTCACTATCCCTACATCATCCAACCTTCTCTCCCTCTCATTCTCTTCATTCATCAACCCCTCAAAGTACTCTTTCCATCTCTTCAACACACTCTCCTCGCTTGTGAGTATATTTCCCTCATTATCCTTTATCACATTTACCTGCTGCACATCTTTCCTAGCTCGGTCCCTCTGTCTAGCCAATCGATACAGGTCATTTTCTCCCTCCTTAGTGTCCAACCTTTCATACAACTCTTCATATGCCTTATCCTTAGCCTTCACCACCTCTCTCTCTGCCATGCACCTCATCTCCTTATACTCCTGTCTACTTTCTTCATCTCGCTGACAATCCCACTTTGCCAACCTGTTTGCCTGTATACTCTTCTGTACTTCCTCATTCCACCACCATGTCTCCTTGTTGTCCTTCCTATATGGGATGTATATTGTATTTAAATGGAAAAATGTTAAAATGTTTTTTCTCTTCTGTTAATGTATGTTTGACTATGTCTTAAGTGATAGTTCAGTAAAGGTGTTTAACTTTCTTTAGACTAGCCTTTATCTTTTTTTTTTTTTTAAGAAAATAGGCTTGAAAAAATAAAAAAAATGAGGAAAGGCATGGAGAATGGTGTATTTCTTGCATTTACAATGTTACTAGCTTGCTTAGGAGTCCTTCATTAGATCCTACCTTTTAAAGGTCTGTTGCTGTTTGGACCCCAGACAAATGGATCCCTTAAGGGTATATTAGAAAATGACAACTCTTTATTACTGCAGGTGCATGGATTCATATTTTACCAGAGTACAAAGGAGTCAGCAGAAGTTTGCATTCTGCAGAAACCCACTTACCAAAATGGCGACACTCCTATGGATTATAGCAGGCTTTTTGTGCAGATTACAGCAGGCTTTTTGTGCTAATGCTTAGCAATGACACAGGAAAACAGTGGAGATCTTGGTTCCACAGAAACCCACAGGCCCAACATCAAGATTCTCATGGATTGTGGCAGGCTTTTTTGCAAGTGTTCAGCATGGAATTTGGCACAGGATTTCTACTTTTATGATGGCTAAAGACAGAGCCAAGGAGATCAGCTGCTGTCTTAACATTTGTTCTGATCATACCCATTGTAAGTGTTTGAAGGGAAGTTTTCCCTTCACATCTTTGCTTGGCTCACCTTTATAACTGAGGTATGGACAAGGGATATTCTTAACAGATGGTTATGTAAAATTCCCCTTTTCCCACCCTGCCTTCACTTACCAGGTATCCTCCCCAGAAGATCAAAGCAAGGAAGGAGGTGCAGCTATCCATGGAGAAAAGAGCCACCCATTACGTCCTGCAGCATTAGCAAAGATGTATACACACACACACACACACATATATATATATATATATATATATATAGAGAGAGAGAGAGAGAGAGGGAGAGTATTCCAGATTATTTTTACTGCCAAATAAAGAAGCTGAGACCTAAGGTCAAGCTCAGATCTGAATGGTCTTTATCTTAATTGTTTTCTCTATCTGGTCCTTCAGTCTCTCTTCCCTTACCTTTTCAGAGGAGACTGGACATGCTATTCGGAACTTTACCATGCTTTCCTCCTCAAAAAGATTAGGAAGCAGTTATAATTCCTACCTTTTTGGAATATGGGCCAGTCTTTACCATTTTTACACTCTTTTTGGTGACTTCAGTTCATCCTGAACAGTGTTCACAAAATGCTTATTAATACTAGCCACCCATATGGGCCTTGCTAAAATTGTTTCCCTGTTTGAATGATTAACTACCAGGAGATGACAGCAGACAGTCTTACTCAGCAAAGGGAGCCCGAGTTCCACATTGTTAGCTTTGCAGAGTACTGTAAACTTTGCAAAGTCCCTTCTGACTCCCATTCAGCTTTTGAATTTTATAGACAGTTCCCAAACGTAATGGATCATGCCAGACATTTATCTTTAGAGAGAATGCAAGCTGTCCTCCCAGTGGCACATCTGTGCTTGTGCATGCATAAGTCTTTGGCTTGTCTTTTGGTTATAGCTCTTACTCTAATGGTAGCATTGATGCTGATGATGCCCCAGACAAGATAGCATAGGATAGTCCTGTAATGGACTTTTAGACATTAGTGTTTCCAAGTCTCTGATATCTAGGATGTGCCATTCAGGATTTCTGTTACCTGTAGAGGCACCAGAGACTTTATTATCTTCATTATGTTTAGTTTCTTCAGATACTTAGAATGTTTAAATACCTTGAGGAATGGGCTCAGTTCGTAAGCCAGGCCATAATTAAAGTTCATGAAATCAGTGTTGCTTCGGTCTTTGACATGAGTGAAGATTATTCTTCTCAGCACCATCAATGTGCTCAGACGTGCCTCATCCTGCAGTGCATGTGCTACAGATGCACGTAACCCCATATGAATGTATGATTGCAAATTCTTTTAGTCTTGTTGCTCCTACTACTGGAACTGACTGGTTCTCTTTATTGCTGTCATTTCTGTATGGAAATTCTGATATTTTAAGACTTTGCATCTTTCTATCTCTCTCTCTCTCTATGAATGTAAGGCACTTTAATCACTGGGTTTAGCAGTTTTAATGACCAATGCTACTTTTTTTTTCTTTCCTTGCATCTATTTTTTTGAACTGTCAGTAATGAGGGAGCCCATGTAATATAAATTTAATCTTTGTCGATAATGCTTTGCTTTTATGTTTCCAGTGCTTCTCAGCTACTTCTCTGTTGTGTTTGCCCAATCCCCAGTGCAGCAATCTTGCTTATTGTGCCTTTTAGTATACAGACCCTCAAAGTCTTAACCATGAGTGTATCTCACACAGCAACAAGATGTGTAATTGTTTCAGGTTCTGTTTTACAGAAGCTGCATTTATCTGTTTCTCCCACTTTTTCAGTGGCATTAGTAACCCACTGTGTAGGCAGCCCACTATCTGGGACTGCCATTATTCATCTTTTGATTTCACTTCACCTTTTCTTAACCATTGCTATGTCAAATCTTGGTCAACATGAGGATGTTCCAGAAATTTTCTATACTTGCCACTGTATTTGTGGACTTTCCAATTTTCTTTCCTTCTGTTATGGTCTTTCTCTTATCATATATATTTTTTCACTTTCATTTTTGTCTGATTTTTGTCTACTTCTGGTTTGATGTCCATAACAACTTCATTACAAAATACTTTGGCTAAATTAAGATGGCGTCTTATACTTGTTGCCATCGCGCTTTAGAACTCTAACTATGTTTGGATCTGATGAAGTCAGCAAAATGTATGCAGTCCAATGATTGCAAATCTTACATCTAGTAAATTTCAAGGAGGCCTACATCTCCTTCAGAGCAAAGGATATAAATCATCTTGATATGCAAGATTTATACATATCATTTGATAGGCATGGATCAGTTCTCTTGTTTTTGTGACCAACTGATTCAGTACTTTCTGGGGCCAGTCAATCACACCAAAGTTGTAAGAGGTAAAAGGGCATGCAAATACTACTTGCTGAATGGCAAACCCTTTGTTCCAGTACCTTCCACTGTCACTTTGGATGCATTTCACTATGATGGGAGAGAACACTGTCTAGCCACACAACACAAAGACTTTAAAAATAGAAACTCCTTATCAGTGTCCTGGAAGTGAGAGTAGTCTTTCCGTTCCTACAAGCCTTACAAGAGTGGAGCAGATTCCTGCTGGCCATGTGACCATTCATTTTGATATTGTGGCAGTAATGTGCTGCATAATCAAGTAGGGAAGAACTCATTCCTGCCATCCTTTTACAAAGAAGCCATGAGAGTGAGAGACTAGGCCTTCAAGACCACCCAAATTTTTCTGCAGTTCACATTGCTGGAGAAGCCAACTGCCTGGTGGGCAGGCTGACCAATTGGATGTCTCATTAGTAGCCTTTGAGACACTTTACTTCTTGAATGCCATATTGAAGAGTAATTTAATCTGCACGCTGTTTACCCTCCTTCCACAAAAACACTAGGTTGCAAGTACTACTTATTCCTCCACTAACTGGCGTAAAGCATGAACAAATGTTCCTTTTTAGCTTTTAAAGCCATATTTTTTTCCTCCTTCACAGCTGACCTCTGTTCTTCTTCTTGATCACCAACTTTGCATATCTGGGGGAAATGGGAGTGATTTACTCCTAGTAGCATTGGAGTAGCCAAGGAGATAGAGGAATCGTGAGACAATGTCACACTGCTGATGCTGCTATGGACATTTTTTTTTACCTATTATATCCTCGCCCCTGCGCACACACCCAGTAACACCCCAAGGGTGGGACACATGCTAGGCATTGGCACTGAACTTTCTGTCACTTCTTTAAGGGGCTGACATTAGTAAGGCACCTTTGCCACCTTCAGGCAGAACTTCAAGACTGTTTCCTTGATCTCCACCAGGGAAAATGAATTCTGACGTGTATCAGGAATGCATCCCTTTCTTCTTTTCTGCCAGTGCATCAGACAACTGAGCCATTAGTCAAACCCAGAGTGCCTCAGTCATAGTCCTGGCTTTATCTCTTTATGTCATGGTTCCACCTAGAATGTGCGAATGCTGTGATGCAGAATTAGATCAGAGGCCTGCTGTTTACCTTGCTTCTAATTCCATTGATAATCAAGTCAGAAATTACTGTAATTCTGGTGGCCCTTGTCCAACAGAAATCTCTTTTCCAGTACTTCAGTGTTTGTTCCTAATTTATCTGTTTTGCCTCTTATTTCACAAGTTTGTTGATTCACCTTTATATGAAACTCCTCTTGGATCTCCACTCCCTCAAATGATAGCTTGGTTGCTTCAGTGTTGCTAGTAGCTAGATCTTATGTTTGAAAACACTGGTTTCTATTTTTTATTCCTCCCAGAGCCCTTCTACTCAGAAGACTTACAGGGACAATTGGAAAAGGTTTTCTCTTTGAGCTTCTGCCTTGTACCTGGATGCATTTTCCATGCAATTATCTCTTTTCTTTCTATCCAACTGCTTTGGTAGAATTAAAGTTATTGTCTTGGTAGACATCTTCTAATGGCATTTAATTTGGCTAGACAAATGTATGAATTGCAGGCCTTATCTGTGAATCCTCTTTATCTTATCTCTCATAAAGAAGTTGTTTCACTGCATATCAGTTCTTCATTTGTACCTAATATAGCTATGGAGACCATTTCATAGCAGTCATTTTATTTGCTGTATAGCATTGCTGCCTCACAGCATTTGGGTCTTTAGTTCTGCTCTCGAAGAGGTTGCCTTTTGTGCAGAGTCTGCATGTCCTGTCTGGTTTGCTGTGGATCTTCATCAGATGGTGAAGTTTCCTTCCCCTAACATCCAAAAGGCTTGATGTTGGTGAACTGACAGTCTTCTAAATTGATTATAGGTATGCATATATGTTTTCTTCTGTTGCCTGTTTGTGTGCACGTGTCCTGTAACAGATTGGCATCCTGTTCAGGTTAGTTTCTCAGTTTTGTACTCACTGCATGCCAGGAAGGGCACCATCTGCTTCTTGACCCCGAAATGGATAAAGCAGGTGTTGGAGAATGAAGCAGTTCATTTTGACATTTTTCTTCTTATAGAACTTCAACCAAGGAAAGTCTCTGCTTCATTGGATATACACTGGATATAAAAAGTGTACACACCCCTGTTAAAATGCCAGGTTTTTGTGATATAAAAAAATGAGATCGCAATAAATAATTTCAAAACTTTTCCCACCTTTAATGTGACATGTAACTTGTACAATTCAATTGAAAAACAAACAAATCTGTTAGGGGAAAAATATATTAAAAAAAATTACAAAAAGCTGGTTGCATAAGTGTGCACACCCTTAAACTAATACTTTGTTGAAGCACCATTTGATGTAATTACAGCATTCGGTCTTCTTGGGTAGGAGTCTATCAGCACGGCACATCTTGACTTGGCTATATTTGCCCAATCTTCCTTGCAGAAGTGCTCCAAGTCTGTCAAATTGCGAAGGCATCTCTTGTGTACAGCCCTGTTCAGGTCACCCCCACATATTTTCTATTGGATTTAGGTCTGGACTCTGGCTGGGCCATTCCAAAACTTTAAATTTCTTCTGCTGAAGCCATTCTTTTGTTGATTTGGATGTATGCTTGGGGTCATTGTTGTGTTGAAAGGTGAAATTCATCTTCATCTTCAGCTTTTTAGCAGATGCCTGAAGGTTTTGGGCCAAAAGTGACTGGCATTTGGAACTGTTCATAATTCCCTCCACCTTGACTAAAGTTCCAGTTCTTGCTGAGGAAAAGCAACCCCAAAGCATAATAGTGCCACCACCATGCTTCACTGTGGGGATGGTGTTCTTTTGGTGATGCGAATTGTTGTTTTTGCGCCAAATATACTTTTTGGAATTGTGGCCAAAAAGTTCACCCTTGGTCTCATCAAACCATAACACATTTTCCCAAATGCTTTTGGGAGACTTGAAGTATTGTTTTACAAATTTTAGCTGGGCCTGGATGTTTTTCTGTGTAAGAAAAGGCTTCTGTCTTGCAACCCCACCCCATAGTCCAGACACATGGAAAATATGGGAGATAGTTGTCACGTGTAGTACACAACCAGTACTTGCCAGAAATTCCTGCACCTCCTTCAGTGTTGCTGTAGGTCTCTTGGCAGCCTCACTGACTAGTTTTCATCTCGTCTTTTCATCAATTTTGTAGGGATGTCCAGTTCTTTGCTTTCACTGTTGTCAGATATTTTCTCCACTTTTTGATGACTGTCTTCACTGTGTTCCATGGTATAGCCAATGCGGAAATTTTTTTGCACCCTTCTTCTGACTGATGCCTTTCAACAATGAGATCCTTTTGATGCTTTGTAAGCTCTCTGCGAATCATGGCTTTTCTGTAGCAGGCAACTGAATAAATGCCAGGAAAATCCTACTAGGACAACTCAGAGTCTCTCTAATTGATGGCAGGTGTGTACCTAAGAAGACTGAATACTGTAACTAAATCAAAAGGTGCTTCAACAAAGTATTAGTTTAAGGGTGTGCACACTTATGCAACCAGCTTATTGTACGTTTTTTTATATTTTTCCCCTAACAGATTTGTTTGTTTTTCAATTGAATTGTACAGGTTGTAGGTCACATTAAAGGTGGGGAAAGTTTTGAAATGATTTATTGTGGTTTCATTTTTTATATAACAAAAAGCTGGCATTTTAACAGGGGTGTGTACACTTTTTATATCCACTGTATGTTCATAGGCAGCTCAGGTGCTATGTAGGCAGAAGTAAGTCCTAAGGAAAGGTGATCAACTCTGCTTCTTCCAATGCTGTGGGATATGAAAATAAAAACGAGTGTCTTTGTAAGTGGATTTCTAATTGTTTCTGTTATGGCAAAACTGTCTTAACACACTTTGTACAAAATCTCATTTCTACATCAGCTGTCCTTTTCCATAATGTTTAATTTGATGTTATTTGTGAATGCTTATTGTTTGTACCTCCTCAGCTTTGCAAAGCATTATAAGTTGGATATGACCTCTAGATCGAAGTCTTGTTTTTGGGGCATGTTTATTAAGAGAATTTTCTGTAGGATAGCAACCTAGAAGGAATGAACTGTTAGGGATCTGCATTACTTGTTCCTGCAACCAGATATCTGTGATTTCACATATTTTAGTTATGTGTACTTGCTGTAGCACTGTATCTGTAAGTAGAATAGTAGCTTCAGCTGCAGGAAAGTTCCCTGTTCGCCATCCTCTTGCATTCTACTTATTACTTCTGATTGTTCTTGAAGTGTAGTTGTGTTTTAAAGCAGTGCACTGTGGGGTTACTAGCAGGTTAATCAGGCTGAGAAAGTTGCATGTGCTATCCTAACGTGTATGTCCTAACATTTGCAGTGTAACTTGTTCCTGGAGCTGAAGCTTTAAATACAAGATCCAGCATTATGCTGATTAACCATAACTTTATTGTCTTAGCTGTGTCAGTTTTCATTATTTTCTCAGAACTGTAGAGCCTTTGTTCGTAGTATGTCATGGTATGATGACTGTTATTTTCCAGATCAAGTAAATTTGTAATTTTCATTCAAAAAGGAGACTTCTAAATTTACTTTGCAAAGTCATTATTTTTGTCCACATATAAATATTCTGAGGTTTCGCTTCTTGAAGGATGGCCATGAAATTGAGGATTTTTGTAATATTTTTAGGGTGAAGTTTTATTTGTTAAAACCATTGCAGTCACTGATACATGTAGCACTTCTTCATTTCCACATCCATGCTACCTTCCTGGGTGGAATTCTGAAGGAGACTATGCCCAGCCACCCAGCATGCTTTAGAATTGTGGATTGTGATTCACAAAAGTGAGCATGTTGGACATCAGTAAGTGGTTTATATCTTAACAGAAGTGTTTTACACTTATGGTACTGCTCCGGGCTAACCCACAATCCAGAATAAAATTGCAGCTATGTTGAACCATAGCGCAGGCAACCCTATGACTTAATAATTTAACTTTCCAAAATACGATGTGTAGAAGTACAGATATAGTCACTAGGTGGACACTGCAGAAGGCCAATATTTTGCTGTAGTCACCTACAGATAATATGGCCAATTACCTTCTGGCCTGTGCTCTCTTTAAATAAATTTAGCAGATGTAACTTTGAAGACTGCCCGATATGGATCCTGTGGTTTGGTTAAGCCTTGCTATCTGTTATAATTCGCCAAAATTTCTTGGGAGGCCATACATTCAAGGATGGCTGCATGTATTTATTTAACAATTAAAATTGTCAACTTAAATTTCCTTGCCTGCTATGTTTTTGCTTACATCGATTCTGATCCTGTCCCTTGTTTATGTTACAATAAGTTTGTGCACTAGCATGCCCTTTTCTTCTATGTTCATTGTGACGTTTGACATTTATCCAGATCCTACACTGAAGTTCCTTTTAGGAGTGGAAGGAGGGAGCCCTTTCATCCCCTGAGGGTAATGCCAGTGATTATCATCTTTAGATCACTATTGCAGTAAGCATAAGCGATATGGAGTTGTGTTCTGTCCAAGATATGGGAACCAGCCAGCTTCCAAAGCTTAATGACACCTTCAAAGTGCGCTAACCACTGAACAGCTCAAGGAGAGTAACATAAAGTCAGTGATTAGAGTGCCAAACCTTCAGAACATCTTGACGTTTAAGTGCCGTCTCACCATGGGCTTTGAGTGATTGACAGTCCTTGCTCTTCTCCAAGGCTTGACAAATAAGTACGCTGTTAAGTAATACTTTCCACTTGTCAGTTTTTGTAGAGAAAAGTTTATCTTTTCTGTCAGAAATTTTTGCTAAGAGCAAGGACTGATGTTTTTAGTGGTTGTTGCTATAAAAAAAAAACAACATGGCAAACAAGTCAGATGAGTAAAACAACAAAACTGCGGGTAGAGGAAAGACGCTGCAATCTCAGTTGAACGGCTTGTTTATTTTACTATTAAAAACAAAAAAACCACCAATCAAATTTCACTATAAAAAATGACATAACCTGCCCCTCCCCTCATTCATTCAGCTCTGCGATTGCTTTCCTTAAGATAACCTAAAAATTATATTATAGAACATTTAAATAAATACTTAAATATGTATAAATACATAAAAATAATTGAACCCATCAATACCTATGAACATTAAATAAATAATACTGTCCATAAAAAGTCCCAATGACACTGCTATAATATACGGACTCGTCACACACAAAAAAATGGAAAAATAAAATAGTAATAAAGCACAATGGAGAATACCATAAACATTAATCCAATAAACCAATGGATATACAAATGTTTATGGTATTCTCCGTTGTGCTTTAGTACTATTGATTGGTAGGTTAAAAGGCTTTTATACCATGAACTTTTGAAAGACATTTACATCTGAAGAAGTTCATGTTTTAAATATTAAGTGGATAAAAGCTCTTATGTTTTTAATTTAATGCTTTTAGTTTTGAATAGTGAAATAAACAAGCCGTTCAACTGAGATTGCAGCATCTTTACTCTAGCCACAATTTTGCTATTAAAAAAAAAATTTATTAGGATTCCGTGTTGGGGAAATACCTTTCAAATTGTTTTTTTTTTTGTGACAGTTTTACTTTCTATAAAAAATGTATAACTAGGGGCTGGGGACTTGTGGTTTTGTAGGTAGTAGGTTAGGTGATCATGCAGGCCATTTTAAGCCTAGGCAATTTCCTTTAAATGTTAGAATCAGACTCTGTATGTTGTGTCTATGAGGTAAGCACGTTATCCATTATGGTAACTCCCAACCATAGAAATTACTTGGCATCATTCTCTAAGGGTAATATTTATTTGTTAGAAAAAAATCCTTGTCCCTTGTTAGACATGAACCACAATCCTCAAATGTAGAGAATGATGCCTTATTCATTAGTCCTCTGGGCCCTGTAGAGTGTCATTAACAATTTACCACAAAATTATTTTTTTTCAGTCAGGTTATACCTGCTGGTCAGTTTTTTTTTTCTAGACATGGACCAGGCTTCAGGCTCTTCAATTCTTCCCTCCCTGATCTGCTAAAAGAAGAATGCTGTACAGTGGTCTTCAGTCTTCAAGCCAGCTTCCTCTTTGCATCAGCTGCTGATGAGTGCCTCTGCTGTAGCCATTTCAGGTATCTTGGACTACTCATTAGTTTTCTCTTTTGGTGTTATTTCTTGAAAAGCTGCTTAGGACCAAGAGATAGGCACATCCTCTGTGGTTGTTCAGCAGCCTTCTTTGAGTGTGGGAGAACCACATTTGTTGGTGTCAGAGGAGGGAGTGGATGATACTTTACTGCAAACCCACCCTAAGAAGCTTGATTCCTGGTGAAGGGAGCAGTCACAGGGTTGGTCTTTTTCTTGGTGAGGATGGGGGCTCCCAGGGAAAAGAAAACATAGTTAGGAATTTTTCTTCTGTTTTACATACAATAGATAGAGAAGGCTGACTGGGTTTGCTAAGAATTTACTTTAAGCCTTTGTCTTTGCATTTTGAACCCTCCATAAATGTTAAAAGAAAAAAGATTTTCATCTCAGTCACATTCTGATTCTTCATCTGAGGGACATGAATTAGACTTAGATTGTGTTTCTCAAGTTTCTATACCACAATAGGGGGAAATCTGGATTTTGAGGAAAGTTTTTCTTCAGATTTCCCTCCTGTAGATTTTTTTTCCTGATACTATTCCTAAAATGGAGTTATTTCTGTGGGATCAAAAGAAAATACCAGAATCCCAGCAAAGAGGTTATGGTTTATTATAGATGGATTTTCCTTAGTCTGCAGCTTTTCCTGCTGTATTGACAGCATTAGAGTATGCTTCCTTGTCAGGCAGCAGTTTGCCTGACAGTCAGCCTCCTGTCCCTAATGAGGTACAATTAATTGTATAAGGTTACTCAGGCCCACAGATTTCTTTTTTTCAAACCCCATATCTGATCTGGCAGTTATTTGTTAGTCAAAACAATCTTCTGGCAGCTGACGGTATTCCTCCTGACAAAGACAGGAAATCATTTTATAGGATTGGGAGTAAAGTTTATAGTTCTTCTACCTTAGCCTTTAGAACAGTGAATTGTCATACTCCGCATGTCCAAGTTTCTGCTGGCTTCTTCTGATAATGTGATAAGAGCAATTGCTGATCTCCCTTCTTTAGAGATTAAGACCTCTCTGAATCCTTTGTCTGAGACACAGAGGATATTAAACAAATGATCTGTAAAATGTTCTTATGACATTGCTGATGCTGTATATTAGAGCAGCCGCTACTGAAAGATTTGCCTGCTTCTAGAATTTACCAGGGGATATCAAAGCTAAGACCCTGAATGCCCCCCCCCCCCCCCCCCCCGTAAAGAAGCATTATTCGGTCCTTCATCTGCAAAGGTCCTTAAAAGATTTGAAGAAAGGACAGAAAATTAATTTCTGGGTTACCCAGATTTTTCCAAAATACAATAGAAACTTTCCTTCCAATTCAAGTTCCTTTTTTATAGGAAACAAACAATCTCTACAAGGCACTGGTAAACAAAAAAATTCCAAATGCAGTGTCAGGAGGTTAAAAAAGAAGAGAAGGATTATCTCAGAACCAAGGGCAATCTGAAAAAGCAGAATTGACTTGACAATATATGCCCATCCATGTGTTTTTTTTTTTTACCTCTACCCTGCCATTCCACTAAAGCTGTCCCAAAGTCTTGACCTCCACTTCCCTCTCTGGTAACAGATAACCTCAGACACTTGGTTTCTGAGAATCATTCAATAAAGTTACAACTGGTAGTAGGTCTGTGTTCTTCTTTTTAAGGGATTCCTCTGACTCCATCTAATCAAACCTCTCCCTTACCTCCTATCCTAGGTCAAATCCATCTTAGGGAGTTCCAGAGCATGTTCTTCTGGATCAAATAGGGAAAGGGTTCTATTCAAGAATCTTTCTGGTGCCAAAGAGGGAACTTGTAGACCTGTCCTGGACCTTTTACTTTTTTAACTCACACATCAAAAACTTATAATTCTTTCTCTGCAGTCTCTGCTTCCTGTCTATTTTCTAGAAAGTCTGGAATTAAAAATTGCTAATCATATTCCAGTACTGAAATATTTCAGATGCTTTTTACATTTTCTGTGTTTAGTTTATATTTTCAGTTTAATTCTTTAATGAGTTGTCCTCTGAGGGGACATTCAGGGAAAAAAAAAGTAGAATTTTACAAGGAACAATTTCTGATATTTTTGAACCAATCTTGGACATCAACCAGAGAATATCTCAGAATTCTTGGTTTTAAGGCCTCCACAGTTCTCATGATTCCATTGGCTAGTTTCACATGAGGAAAATTCATTGGTATCCTCAAATTTTTTTGGATTCAGCAACAACACCATCTATCATTTCAGATTACAGTACTGTGCTTTGTAAAAAGGGAGTTACTGTGATGGGTGGACCAATTATCTCTCAACGCAGGTCACCCCCTTCTAGCCCCATTTGGTCTGTAACCATAGATGTCTCAGACTTTGCTTTAGGAACTATTTCCAAGGGAGTGGAACACACAGATTAGACCGAAACAAGCACATGTCAAAGAAATTGTGGACCTAATAAATGTCAAATGTCTCCATCATTTTTTGGATTCCAGGCCCTATACTAGTAATCACAACACCACAGTGATGTGGTACATAAACAGGGGGGGGGGTGTCCAGATCCTACCCCCTTTGCACACTAGCTTGGTAACCTGGAGACTAGTAACTCTGCACAATCTATCTCTACAGTCTAATTACATTCCATCAGAGCAGAATGTTGTTGCAGACAAACTGAGCAGGACAAGGATGGACTTGCATGAATGAAGGTGAAACTGGGGTTTTCAGGAATTGATGCAACTTAGGGAACTCCTCAAAAAGATCGGTTTGTCTCCATTGGAAACTCTTAAAAGAGATTTGTTTGCCTCCATTCACAACAGGCAGTTAAATTCTGCTCCAGACTTCTTGCACAAAGGTCTGGAAGACAGATGTCTTTTTTATTCTTATGGAAGGGAATGTTTCTGTTTGCCTTTTCACGTTTTCCTCTAGTAACCAGATTCAGAAGGCTCTCCCAGAATAATCTCTTTTTGCCCAGGCAACAGTGGTTCTCCCTTCTTTTGAAACTGGCCAAGGGCAATTACCACAGGCTTTCTCACAGAATGGGCTTAGGACAGAGGCTGTTTGACACACCCAACCTTCAATTTCTTCAACGCACTCTCCGGATGATAGAATTGTAATACCTTTTAGGCACCTGCTTTCTATATAAATCAGTTATTTAAGGAGGTTAAAGAAACCTGATACTAGAAAATCCTATTTGGCTAAGTGGAAAATATTTTTTAGTTGGTGCCAAAGTAAAAACCAGGCCCCTTTTCAGGCCCAGACCCCTGTGGATCTATAGTATTCATGTGACTTATTATCCTTTGGTCTTTCTTAAAGATTTATCTCAATTCCATTTCTGCTTGCCTGCCCATGGATTCCCCCCTTTCAACTGTCTCAAGTGAAACAGTCCTTGAAAGTGTTTTCCTTATTTGCCCACACATTAGAGAGGTTTCTGCTTCTTGGGATTTTAATTTTGTACTGGACAAACACATACATTTTCCTTTTGAACCTAGTCAGGAGTCAGATTTGAAGTTCTTATCTTGGAAAACAGTGTTGTTCATTGCTCTGACTTCTGCAAGAGTGAATTACAAGCTCTTACGGTGATTCAACCTTATATAATGTTTCACAAGGATAAGGTTAACTTACCTGGAAGACCTATGATGACCTTAAACTGCAGATATTTGTTTTTCTACTGCATTGAGAGAAGGAGTGGAAGTTTTTGTGTTAGTAAAAGCTTATGCTGCAGTAATTTTGCCAGTTCTGTTAATTGGGTGATTTAAATTGTCACTTGGGAAGGAGGAGGGGCAAAACAAAAACGTATTTTAAGTATTTACCATGCTTAAAATAGCTGTTAGTGACTGAAGTTAACTTGGAGTTACCAGATTGTGTCATTCTTGTATTTGAAATTTGCATTTATGTTACTTGTATAAAAGGAGTCTCTTGTTGTGAGGTGATAGTGCTATCCACTGTGCCTCTCTGCTGCCCATTTATTTATGGATTATTTACACAGTAAAGTGATTTTGAGACTCTGTGGTGTTGGATTGGGATTATGTTGCCCTTTTTTTAACTTATGAGTGTGTGAAGCTAAGGATAAGGTGTATGAAGTGTTATATGAAAGGTTGGACACTAAGGAGGGAGAAAAAGGACCTAGACAGAGGGACCAAGCTAGGAAAGATGTGCAGCAGGTAAGGGTGATAAAGGATAATGACGGAAAAGTACTCACAAGTGAGGAGAGTGTATTGAGCAGATGGAAAGAGTACTTTGACAGGCTGATGAATGAAGAGAATGAGAGAGAGAGAAGGTTGGATGATGTGGGGATAGTGAATCAGGAAGTGCAACGGATTAGCAAGGAGGAAGTAAGGATAGCTATGAAGAGGATGAAGAATGGAAAGGCCGTTGGTCCAGATGACATACCCATGGAAGCATGGAGGTGTTTAGTAGAAATGGCAGTGGAGTTTTTAACCAGGGTGTTTAATGAAATTTTGGAAAGTGAGAGGATGCCTGAGGAGTGGAGAAAAAGTGTTTTGGTACCAATTTTTAAGAATAAGGGTGATGTGCAGAGCTGTAGTAACTACAGAGGGATAAAACTGATCAGTCACAGCATGAAGTTATGGGAAAGAGTAGTGGAAGCTAGGTTAAGAAGGGAGATGATGATTAGTGATCAGCAGTATGGTTTCATGCCAGGAAAGAGCACTACAAATGTGATGTTTGCTCTGAGAGTGTTGATAGAGAAGTACAGAGAAGGTCAGAAGGAGATGCAGTGTGTCTTTTTGGACTTAGAGAAAGCATATGAAAGGGTGCCCAGAGAGGAGTTGTGGTATTGTATGAGGAAGTCAGGAGTGGGAGAGAAGTATGTAAGAGTGGTATAGGATATGTATGAGGGTAGTGTGACAGCGATGAGGTCTGCAATGGGAGTAATGGATGTGTTTAAGGTGGAGGTGGGATTACATCAAGGATCAGCTCTGAGCCCTTTCTTATTTGCAGTGGTAATGGACAGATTGACAGACGAGATCAGACAGGAGTCCCCATGGACTATGATGTTTGCAGATGACGTGATCTGTAGTGAGAGTAGGGATCAAGTTGAGGAGACCCTGGAGAGGTGGAGATATGCTCTAGAGAGAAGAGGAATGAAGGTCAGCAGGAGTAAGACAGAATATATGTGTGTGACTGAGAGGGAGGATAGAGGAATGTTGAGGATGCAGGGAGTAGAGTTGGCGAAGGTGGATGAGTTTAAATACTTGGGATCAATAGTTCAGAGTAATGGTGAGTGTGGAAGAGAGGTGAAGAAAAGAGTACAGTTAGGATGGAGTGGGTGGAGAAGAGTGTCAGGAGTGATGTGTGACAGTCGAGCACCAGTAAGAGTGAAAGGGAAGGTCTACAAGAGGGTAGTGAGACCAGCTATGTTATATGGGTTAGAGACAGTGGCATTGACAAAAAGGCAGGAGTCGGAGCTGGATGTGGCAGAGTTAAAGATGTTAAGATTTGCACTGGGTGTGACGAGGATGGACAGGATTAGGAATAAGTATATTAGAGCGTCAGCTCAGGTTGGACGGTTTGGAGACAAAGCCAGAGAGGTGAGATTGCGTTGGTTTGGACGTGCTGAGGAGGGATGCTGGGTATATTGGGAAAAGGATGCTAAGGATGAAGCTGCCAGGTAAGAGGAAAAGAGGAAGGCCTAAGTTAAGGTTTATGGATGTGGTGAGAGAAGACATGCAAGTGGTTGGTGTGATAGAGAAAGATGGAGAGGACAGGAAGAAATGAAAACAGATGATCCTCTGTGGCGACCCCTAATGGGAAAAGCCGAAAGAAGAAGAAGTGTGTGTGTGTGTGTGTGTGTGTGTGTGTGTGTGTGTGTGTGTGTGTGTGTGTGTGTGTAGATATATGTAATACACACAAACACTAACACACAGAGCTGCTGTGTGCAGAGAAGGAGAGAGAGATGTGTCTTTGTGCTACAGGTTCTACACATATGCATACATTTTAGTGTTTTTGGAGAGTGGTGCAGCATGTGTGTATGTATGTTTTACTGACTGCATGCTGGAAGGAATCTCCTCCATCTTAGATGTTTCTAGTCTAGAGGACTAAGTCTGATAGGAGATGGGTGCATATGCATGTGCTGTAAATGCTGTAAGTGAAAGAAATATCCTCCTCCTCGGGTATTGCTTCTCCCTCGTGCTCCTCCATCTGACAGCCATCAGCGAGGCCCTTCTCAATATGGAGAACATCGATGTCTGTGCTGTGACAGAAACCTGGTTCAAGGCTCCTGAGAGCACCCCAGCACTAACAGGTTTCACCTCATATCATGCATTCCGGCCCCAAAATCCGGACAACACCAAGAAAGGAGGGGGGGTGTCCATATTCATAAAGGACACCCACACCTCAAGGTTGGTGGCAACGCACGATGCATTGGAGACCATCCAGGTGCAATTAACCATAGACAAGACTGCTCTGCAATTTGTAGCATGTTACAGGCCACCCTCTCAAACTCAGGAACCTCACATGGCCTTCCTGAAAACATTGGAGGGGATAAATGTATCTCCAAACACCATCATACTAGGTTACTTCAACTACCCTAATATAGACTGGGAACACTACTCAAGCCCGAACACTCTAACCCAAAGATTCCTGGAGTTCATAAACTCAAATGCCATGGAACAACTAGTCACCATCCCCACAAGAGGTGAAAACATACTTGATCTCATCATCACGAACATGGGATCAAAATGTTCAACACCGGAAGTATACCCTCACTGGTGAGATCAGATCATAAACTAATCTCGCTGGAGGTCCTCATCCCGCCCCACCTGAAACAAAAAGACCACAGTGAAAAACTTCTCAAAAGCCGATTTCACACTTCTAAAAACTAGTGTGGTCTCCTTTAAGGCCCCTGAGCCAGTGGTAAACATTACTCAAACCGCTGAATCACTTACAAATGCCTTCTACCAGCACCTACAGGACTGCATGGATCAGGCAATCCCAAACAAAACTAAGACTCTCTGTACCAAAGGCAAGCGTCCAGTCTGGTGGACCCCAGCCATAAACAAGCTCTACAACAAAAGGAGGAAGCTACTACAAGATAGAGCAAAATCCTTGAAAGGTAAGGCGCCTTTGATCATTATAAGTAAAAAACTAAGAGCTCTCATAAAATCATCCAAGGCAAATTTTGAAAGAAAAATCGCCAAGGACTCTAAAGACAATCATAAGGCCTTCTTTAGCTATGTTAGAAACCTAGGAGGAAACTCCCAGATATGCTCAGAATTAGTTCAAAATGATGTGAAAATGACTGAACCTACACACATTGCTAACATACTGGCTGACAGGTTCAGTGCAAACTTCTCCCCCCCCCCAAAAGGAGAGATATCTATTCCAGAGGATTGTAGCCCCCCCAAACATCTCCAACGCCCAGGTGAGAACTGCCCTCACTAAGGCAAAACACAGCATCCATGGGACCGGATGGTGTCCCCGGCTGTGTGCTTCATGAACTCAACGAGGAATTAAACCCACAGTTAGGACAGCTGTTTAATCTTAGCCTCACCTCAGGATACGTACTCAAGGAGTGGCGACGCGACTGTGGTCCCACTTCATAAGGGCGGTGCCTCCACAGACCCTGGAAATTACCGCCCATTAGCTTGACAAGCCTTATCTGCAAAGCCATGGAGAGGATCATAATGGAACTCATAAATAAAGACATAGGGAACTTGCAGACTTTGGATCCAACCCAGTTTGGCTTTGTCAAAGGCAGATCCTGCCTCTTAAACTTGGTTGACTTTTTCGAGACAGTCACCAAGGCCATTGATGAGGGAAAGGCAGTCCATACAGCCTACCTCGACCTGGCAAAGGCCTTCTACACAATACCCCACTCAGGTATCATCGAAAAACTCATCAGCTTGAATGTAAACCCATACATCACAAGATGGGTTGCAAACTGGCTAAGCGACAGAACCCACAGGGTCAGAGTTGCTGGAGCCATGTCAGACTCAAAGCCTGTCACAAGTGGTGTCCCACAGGGCTCAGTCCTGGGACCACTCTTGTTCGGCATCTACTTTTCTGAAGTACAAGCAAACACAGGAGGGTTATGGCTGACAAAGTTTGCAGATGACTGCAAACTGGGCCATAGTCGAAAACACATCTGACACAGATATCCTCCAGAAGGGCCTCACAGAAACGGATAACTGGTGCCAGAGCCATGGCCTGAAGTTAAACGCCAAAAATGCATAGTCATACCCTTCGGGAAAACAAGGTTACCCCTAGCTACCATATAGATGGCAATCCACTGAGCACAGAAAAGTCATCAGGGATCTGGGGACCCAAGTTGACAGTAGCCTTCGCTTGACACTCATGTTGCTAAAGTAGTTAGGAAAACCTTCTATATCGCCCACCTGATCATGAAGGGATTCACATCTAGATCAAGGGAGGTCATCGTCCCCTGTACTCATCACTCATTAGACCTATGATTGAGTACAATGCCCGCTCGAATGTATCTGACCAGACACCTGATGCAGCTTGAAAGGCCCCAAAAGTTCCTCACCAAAAGGATAAAGGGTCTCAAAAATATGTCTTATGCTGCCCGACTGAAAGAACTCCAGCTCTATTCAGTCTCATACCGCTTGCTCAGAGGTGACCTGTGCCTGACATATAAGGCCATGTCAAACCCAGATTTGATTAATATGCTTCACCTCAAAAAATCTAGATCCCTCAGAACCACAAGGGCGGGAGACTTAAACCTTGACACGGTTATAAATAGAACGTGCTGGAGGGACAGATTCATCACCCAGAGACTCCCTATGCTGTGGAACAAAATCCCGGTACATGTGAGGCAGAGCACCTCTCTGGCCATGTTCAAGAGGAATCTTGACCAATGGATGGGAGATCGCAGATATACCCCAGGGATTACTTCAGTGTCACTGCTTGACAGAGGCACAGAAAAATGATAGGCATAGTTTTTATTCAAACTAAAGGGGTGGTGAAAGCCACATAACTATGGTCTAGGCTTATAAATGCCCTTGGGCAGATAGCCTAGTATGAACCTATGAACCTATGAACCTTCCCCCATTGGACTGGAGCCGATAAGCTTCCTAGTGGTAGGAAACTCTCAAATGCACAAAGATGACAGCCATCAAAAGGGTGCATCATTCAAGCAGCTTTTGATGGAGTTTGTAGCCTTGCTGGCATCTTGACAATAGGAGAATTTGGCTATCACATTACCATGGGGACTAGCAGTGCCCTCCCCAAGTGGCTTGGTGAACTGTAAGCCTGCCTCCAGAATTACCACTGTAATGCTGACTCATCTCTGAGAAATTGTGGTTGTGCTTTTCCTTCTCCAGTCTGCCTCCTTCTTGGATGGGCATAATTATCCTTTCATGCCGGCACCAGTTGTCGAGCTGCTTCTTGAATTCTATAATTGGTTGAGCTATAACCGGGGCTTTATCTTTGTATGCCACTGGCATCTGCCTTCCTCAGACATTTGAGGGAAGAGGCCCTTAGGAGATGGATGCCCATGTCATGTGCACTGTTGGAGAGAGATGCTTTTCACAATTCAGACCATTGATGTGTTCATTTTAGCAATAAGTTTCCTTCAACTAAAGGGCTTCCTCATCAGCAAAATAGAGTGCAGCTTCTTGGACTACACCTAAGCAATGAAGTGGAAAAAAGTTAAATGAATATTAGTACAGTTTTGTAATTTTTCAAGCTAGTGGGCAAATTGGATGGGCATAGTGGTTTTACATTTCACTTATTTCTGCAGCTTTATGAATACTTCAAATTCCACTTGACTGTTTTAGAACATGCTTCATATTTTAATGCAAGCTTTTTTGTTGTTGTTTTAGGGTAAGCTGACTGCACGTGAACGGATTAACCTCTTGCTTGATCCAGGCAGTTTTGTAGAGTATGACATGTTTGTTGAACACCGCTGCTCTGATTTTGGAATGCAGGCCGAACATAACAAGGTACTAAATTTTGGTTTCATGTTTCTGTATTGAAATTTGTATGTTTGAAAGCAGTGTAGACTGCCCACCTAGTTTGCTCAGCTTTACCTAAATTAAGAATTTTGTAACCATTTTTTAACTGATTACTTTCAAAGTAACTGACTGATGTTCTCTTTAGTCTTTCATATGAGAAGTGTCTCCACTACGATTACATTCACACTTTTTCAGGTTATGACTCTGTCTTCACATTTATCAGTCATTCACGTGAAATGTGTGTCCACTAGAATGAAATTCTTACACTTTATGCACTCAACTTCATCCACGTATATGATGTGAAATGTGAACACAATTGAAACAAGGCTGTATGAGTTGCTATGAAAACTTGGCTAGAGTAGGTAACTAAGCAACACTTAAAGGCCATACAACAACTAATGCTCAGAATGTTCCTGCTGACCTTTTGTCAGAGTGAATGGGATTTTAAGCATAAGTATCTAGTTAAAAGAAGCATTATTATGTATACAGTGAGCATTTTTTAATTGAACATCGGGAATACCTCATGAGTTGCAGATACCATTGCGTAGCTAAGTAATGTGGAAAAATAAAGTTCTGTAAGATTGCAGTATGCTTCATTGTGCCCCCCCCCCCAAAAGAAGTATACATAATAGCACAACAGTGCTTCTTATACAGTGTTCTGAAGTATTTTAGTTGAACCTTGTATATCCTGTCATTGTCATGACTGACATCTGTTATTGCCAACCTTGTCATGCTCAGCCAACATTAAAGCTTTCTCTCTCTCTCTGTCTCCTGAAGACTGATGTACTTTACTAAAGGTGCTAACTGCCAGCACTTCTTTTCCCCACTAACCTATGCAGCTGAGGTGTTCTGTAAAGACAGGGATATAATTGTAATTAACTTAATTGAATGGAACTCAAATACCATTATTTATTTATTAAATATCATTAATTACATTTGTTGTTTTAAGCCCATTTCATTTTTCTAAAAACATGGTGCAGTGTGCAATTTCCCAGGAGATGGTGATCGGACACTGGGAGTTCTGTCACCTCTCGAACTAATACTTACTGGTGCTTGGTTCTGCTCATAAAACTTTCCCAGTCTACCATAGCCCATCACTTGCCTGTATTTCTTGGCCCCAAAACCACCACTTAAGATTGAAGTCAGTGCCTCAGAAAATGTACCCGGCTACCTCTATTTTGTTTTCTAGATTCTGTGTGACAAAGTTGCTCCATTTATTTTCTTGGCTTCAGAAAGGTCAAATCTTTTGTGAAGTTTTGAATACAGTGCATGAAGAATTTTTCCTTCTGTGCTATCCCCCATCCCCTTATGTTGGGTGCCATTTTGTATGTTGTAGTTCATGGTTATCTTGTATGTAGTAATTCATGGTTATTTGGTATTCGACAGTGGAGGATTGCCTTATTGCTTCATTTTTTTGTTCCCATTGATGCTGCTGTATACACAGTACAGTTTGTTTTTTGTTTAGTGTGGATGAAGCAAAGGATTCCCATATTTTTACGAAATGACCCTTTGGAGCAAAGATTCCAACCAGAGGACAAACACTTAAAATGTATAAAATGTTTAAGAAAGGCTCATTTTTCTGATAACTGTCCTATGTATGTGTCATTTAACCCTGTTGCTGTTAAAGAATGGAAGAACAGAATGGAACTATACAAACTTTGGACTGCTTGGAGTACTGAAATCAGGTTTTCTCCTTTCATTCTAAAGGCTCTTCCCCAAAAGGAAACTGTCCTCTTACAAGGCTGCTCCTTCTGTTGCTAAGAAGCCCAAGGTGGTTGAGTCTAAGCAGAGGAATTGTGATCATGTCTCGATGTGCCTCTAATACAGCTATCTTCAAAAAGACTCCCCCTGCTACCTTAAATCAGAGTATGCTGTTTCTGTTAGAACAGAACCACAGCTCTAAACTCCGAGGTCTTGTTTTTCTCTGTTCAGCGTACTCTCAATGTATGTTTGGTCCAGATATACTATAAAATGATAGACAGGCTTGCTTTAAGATGCAGAAGATTTGGTCTCATTTGTCTTCCCCACTAGCAGTGGGGACTCTAAAGTACCTGCTTCGCCAGATTTCTAAAATCTTACTTTGGACCCTTCCTCTCTGGGCATTGTTCGTGCTCCAGTTCCATTGAAACTATCAGCCGACCTGTAATGCCTTCTTCAAGAAAAAGTATCTGCAACCTCATTTGCCCCAATATTGATAAAGCCATCAACATCAATGATTTTGCCATCAGCTTCTTCAGGGTCATTCCCTGTCTTTGTCAGTTGTCAAATGTTTCAGGGATGGCCTCAGTTACGATGGTTTTGGGACAAATCATTTCATCCCCAGACTGCGCCTTTCAGCGTTCAGTGCTGGGGGTGGAGGTACTGACAGAAACTAAACCAAAGGCAGATTGTGGAGACACTTTCTAGATGAATTTGCCAATACTTTGGAAATATTACCAGATGTGGCTGCCAAGACTTAGCTTCAGTCTCAACTGTCACCTTATATTTGACCGTTCTTCTCAACCGTAGCACTGTGGATGGCTCTTTTAGGTTGACAGGAACAGATGGTGCAGCTCATCACCACACATGGCTTCACAGTACAGAATTTGATGTGCATCCCAATGCCCTATTTGATGGTTGATTGTAATTTTTTTACATACTAATTAAATCACAACTGCAGAAGTGACATAGTTACACATACATTAATAGAAAAAACTTTGCAACATTTCTCATTGTTTTCATGCAGTATATATTTTTGGTCAGTTTCTGCCATCCCTCAAACTTCATTCTTGCTCCTGAACATTATTTTGCATGTGTTTTTTCTGCATGTATTGATCCAACAAATAACCTGCGTTGGTGGTGCTGTGGTAGCGTTGTTGCCTCACAGTAAGACGCTGTCCGGTTCGATTCTCAGCTAGAGCGTCTTCTGCATGGAGACATGCGTGAGTGGGCGTGCCTTCATTGAAGGTGTGTGTCAGGGCTGGTAACTCGGCATGTAAAAATCAACTACCAATCATTAGCGGACTGGAGTTCCGCTGTGGCGACCCCTAACCGGGAAAAGCCGAAAGACACAACACTGATCCAACAAATTCCATTTATTTCTATGTAATTTGTTCCCTCCTTTTTCTAAGCATCCAACCTCCAGTTCTTTCATCTCCTTTACAATATTCTTCAGTTACAGTTGGATTAGATTTTTGATTTCTGTTTTCTAATTTTTTTTTTTTTTTTGCCAGGCAATAGCATTACATTTAGTAAGGCCTTATTGTGTCTAAGCAATTCGGATCCTCTGTCCCAGCTCAAAAGAATAATTTTCTTCGTTCCAATCATTAGCTTCCAAAACATTATTGACAAAGTACTGTATAATGAGGTTTTAAAACCTGCCAATTTATTATATTCCCTTAAACATGTTTCCAGTTACCTGTCTCATTCTCATCATACCTCCAGCATTTGCTGTCTGTCTCAAGAAAAATTTGTAAAACTTTGCTTGGGGTATAAAGTACCTATGCAAACACTTCCAAACAAAAATCCTTAACTTTCTGGACTTTGCCACATGCTTTGGTGCCATGCAGATGTCCTCCCATTGTTACTTTGTACATTGCCTTTCCAATCTTTTCTAATCTTCTCTGATTATTATAGTTTGTAGTGCTGTATTTTGTATACCCTACTAATTATCCCTTTTTAAATGACAGCTTCTGTTTTAGACTCAGTTAAAAACTGTACCAGAGCTGGTCTTTCACTTTATTTATTTATTTATTTTATTTATTTTTTATTTAACATTTGTTAAACGGGAAAGTCCGACTTGGAGCAAAGCCAATTTTCAGCAGAGGCCCGGGGAGAAAGGCTCCAGATGCTTGTCTTTGTAATTCACTTAGCATTCTCCAGTCCCTTCCTCTTTGCCTGTACTGTGATATTAATCCCTGTTAGGGAGGGCAGTCTCTGACATGCAGACTAAATTCCTGCTTGGCTCATTCCATTCTATTATTGTTCGTTTTTTTAGTTTTTTTCATCTGTACTTTGGTTTCTTTGCTGATTTTCTGCAGTAAATTCCAGCTCCCTCATGCTTATTTTGTATATCCTACTTTCAGTCACTCCTGTTGGCAGAATCTCCCTTCTCTATTCCCCTGTGGGCTAAGTTATTCAGGTGCTTTCTGCTATGCTATGAGTATAATATTCTGTATGGTTATTTCCTTCACCTTAAAGACCTGCATCCAAAATCCTGCTCTCTCCATATTTCCCAGACTTCCTTACTGGTTCATCATGATCCCTTTCCATTTTGATTTGCAACCTTCTGCTTATGTTGTACATATGAGCCTTAACCGGTAGGCTGTAATGTATCCACTGAAATCAGGTAATCCTAAACCACTTTGTTCTGTGAGGAGAATCAAATTATCCCACTTAACTCTTGTCTTCCTTCCCTCCCACATAAATTAATTCGACTCTTTTTATTTAGTAATGTCTAAAACTTCTCCTCTGGTTGATAAAAATATGCCAGACCCGTGTATAAAATTAAAGACTCTAAAAACATTTTCAGTGTTTGCATGTTACGATCCATATCCGTAATCAAAAATTTTTGGATTGACTTTTGTTTAGTCTCTTCCTGTATCGTTAGCTGCCATAACAGAATTTTTTGAAATCCATACAACTAAGTACTTCATCCTATCATGTCCCCATAGATATGGTTATTGCTGGACCAATTTGTGTGTGGGCTCATATTTACTGCTGTAACCTTTTGTTTTTATTTTTATTAATTTTGTATCTTGAAAAGGCTTGAAGCTGTTTCAAGATGTCCTACAACATTGTCCTTTTCTGTTTTGTTTTCCCAAGTATAAATTACTATACTGTTTATATCCTAAAATTTACGAGTCCCTTATTTTCTTTACAAGTGGTCCTAAAGAGAAATGAAATAAAGGGGGGAAGGTCATCCATCCCTTGATCATCTGCTCAAATACATCTGGTTGGAGAGGAACCTTCCCATTGTAATTCTTGCGTTTGACCCTTCATGTACTCTTACTCTGTCAGAGAATGCAAATGCTGCCATTGCCGTGCTCATAAAATCCTAGGTGACTCTTTCGAATGCTTTCACTGCACCAAGACCTACCAACAATAGCGGAATTTTCTTACAGTCTACTTCCTTCTGGATCATCATTATTTGTTTTATTAATGTCAAATGTTTGCCTTCCCTCCACAAAACTTTGATGCATGCCTATCAGTTTTGGCAACTGTTTTGCCATTCTTTTAGCTAATATAGACATAAATACTTTAAACCTTGATTATAAAATTGAAATGTATGTATGTATGTATGTATTTATTTATTGACATTTGTTTACTGGGAAAGTCCATTTGGACACTGGTGCCCCTTTTCAGCGGAGGCCCGGGGGGAAAGATAACCACTTAATGTAATTAATATTTACAATAACAAGTACAGTTTCAGTGAATACATCACTCTTCATAGTAGTCAGTGTAATAACATTTGAATTGATATTCACAAACATTAAGATACAAGCATTGTATTGAGAATTTACAGATAGAAGAGTGGTGTGTAAGGCAGGAGTAATTTAAGAAATACATTACAGTGAGGTATTAAGGGGGATAAGCAAGTCTGAGTGTTAATAGAGAAGTGACTGAAACGTAATTTGGTTGTGCTAATTAGAAGTAGATATAGTAGTTTAATTACTAATTAAGTGAGGTATTAACCTGCTTAACCTCCATCTTAGTGATTTGGTGTTTTAAAGGGAGGTATAAGAAGATGATGAAGGGTGGTGTTGTCCCAGATGAGGAGCAGGGACAAAGTCAGGCGATATAAAGTCTTTTAGTAATGGTTTGAAAAGATGGTGTATGATAGACCTGATTGATTTTGGAATTTATTCCAAGTTCTAGCTACATTATTGGAATAGAGACTGTCCCTAGCAGCCCTTTGTGGTTTGTAGTTGATAAGCAGTTTATCATTTGAGCATAGGGGATGGTTTGGTAGATAGAATTGGAGTATGGGGTTAATTGTTCAGCAGGCAAATGGGCTATTAATGATTTTCTGGGGAAGATGAGCTGAGTATAATATACATGTTGAGGAAGTTTGAGCCAGTTAAGTGTTTTAGTGCTAAAGAGTGGTGGCTCTGGTGAGGTTGTTTTCAAGCAAATCTGGCAACCTTGTTGTAGCATTGTTCAAGTTTAGGACTAAGTGAGGCTTGTAAGTTGTCATGATAAGGACTTTGCATAGGAGCGAAAGTAAGAGGTAAGTGGTAGCTAGAGTTACCTTGGCAGAGTTTGTAAGGAATTTCTTTACTCTGTGAAAGAAAACTTGTTTTTGTTGAGTATTCTTAATGCAGCTGTGGATATGTAAATCAAATTTAAGATTGTCATCAATTGTCATGCCAAGTAGTTTGGTATTATTTAAGGAAGAAATTCTAAATTTCTAAATTTGGCAATGGGATTTTGGAAAAAAAGAGAAGTAATTCAGTTTTTTTGAGATTTAATAGCAGGTGATTATCCCCTAGCCAACTTTCAACAGAGTTAAGTCTATCCTGCTCCTGAGTAATTCTCTGAAGATTATGATGTTATCTGGAATATATGTTAGGGTAGATTCATCTGCATATTGTATGAGGGAAGCTTGCTGAGAGGATTTATGTAGATTTAGTGAGTGAGTGAGTGAGTGAGTGTGTGTGTGTGTGTGTGTGTGTGTGTGTGTGTGTGTGTGTGTGTGTGTGTGTGTGTGTGTGTGTGTGTGTGTGTATGTATGCGCGCATATACATACACTGAAGAATAGAGGGATGAGAACAGAGCCCTGTGGTATGCCAGTATTGATAAGAACGAAGAGAGAAAACATGCAGAACCAACAGACTGGTATCTATCAGTTAAGTGGTTGTTAAGCCATAGTAGTATGGATTGTGATTGCCCTAGGGAAGACAGTTGGCAGAGGAGTTTTTGGTGAGAGACTAGAGCAAAGGTTTCAGGAGCTTTTCCTGAAGGATGTGTTCAAGCAGATGTTTTTGAATGCACTTCCCCATTAGTTTTGACAAAGGGATAATATGACAGTAGATCTGAAATTGATTTCATCAGATGAGGTTCTGCCTTTATGAAGGAAGATGATTTTTCCCCCATAGAGAAGGAAAATATGATTTCTTGCTAGCTGAATTAATTAGGACAGATGCAGGTTAGGCTGTGGAACTGGCAGCTAGCTTGAGGTATTTTCCTTGGAGATTATCTGCTGAAGGAGAAAAAGATTTCAATATAAGGAGTAGTGATTTGATGTAGGTGGTGTTGATGGGTTTTAGGGTGAAACTGTGGATGTTCATCGTGTTACCCAGCTGCAGTCATCACACTTGGGTTATCCTGTCGTCAGGCGGTCCCGCAGTCGGCCGGAATTCCAAAGTCTTGGTCCAGTGTCGGTTGCTGTTGCTTCTTCCCTGATGTCAGTGCACCAGGGGTATGTATATAATGCATCCGACGCCATTTTCTTCAGTCTTTCTTGCCGCGCGGTGCCCGAAGCAGAAGCAGTTCGCAAGTGCCGGTCAGCCGACTCCTAAGATTTTCGAAGTCGAATTTCAGATCCGAAGTCTTCAATAAAGCTAAGTACCCCGTTGGAGAAACTTTTCTTGCCTCAGACCGATGTCAGAAAAAGTTAACAATTGTATTTCTTGTGGGAAGCAAATACCTCATAAGGATTTTCATTCTTACTGCATACCTTGCCTAGGCCCAGACCACGACGTCACTGGTTGTCATTTTTGTGCTAGGTTTAATAAGCGTACTATTAAAAGACGCTTTGACTTCGCACGACACTACTTCGGTAGAAAATTTAACTACACTATGCCATCGGAGCAACCGACTACCGGCGTGCACAAAAAATGCAAGGATAAGGACAGGCAGCCTAGACCCAAGCCAGACTCCAAGGCCTTGGCTGGTCCGGTCTCCGATTCACCGGTCTTCAGTGAGGCTCCGACACAGCCCCTGACTACCGCAGATCTGGAACCCGAGACCGCTTCGGAGCTTTTGTCGGAAAGTACTAGGCCGACGCAGCCATTTTGTTTAGCCCTTACTGACGACATTGCTGATAAAGATGTCGGTACTGCAGAATCACCTTCGGTTTCTGAAGGCATCTTCAGACCGACGATGCTCACCATAAAAACATATCCTAAGACTAAGACTCCTATTAAACCTAAAAAGACTGCACTTCAGTCTCCAGTTCAAGGCCCCATGCCTAAGAAACAGATGCTCAAAATGGCTGAAGATTTGATCTCTTTAATCAGGGGTTCCCAACCCCCACCCGACAAAAGGCCTAGACAAGAGGAAGATTATGCCTCCTCTGAACAAGTTTCTATTTCCTCAGGCTCCTCTGAGGACCAAGATTACTCCTTCTCCCCTTATGAAGATTCTGATGCTGAGGATTCTATTCCCTCAGCTTCTCCTCCTGAAGACTATTCCTTTGGGGAAACTTTACACATTATGAGGGAACATCTTCACTGGGAAGGTCAGGACTACTCTGACTCAAAGAAAAGGCTCAGAGAGTTTCTTTTACTCCCCCAGCACAGACCACTTGCCATCCCCCCAGTTTAGACATTGTGGATGATGTTTTCTTAGAATCCAGTTTGAACCCAGATTCTTTGCCTCCTGCTCCAGCCAAACCTGACAGATACTATAGAGTGCCTGATTCCCACAAATTCCTTTATAAAAGCCCTGCTGCTGATCCGGAGACCATCTCCCAGGGTCCCAAAGGGGCTAAGGCTTCTATGGCAAAAAATCCTGTACCCTCTGAAAGGGACTCCAGAGCACTAGACAGGTGGGGGAAAAATGTTTACACCTCAGCCACTCTAGCTATGAGGGCACTAAATTGCCAATTCCACATGCTAAAATATCAGCAATTTCTAATGTCTCAGTTAAAACAAAAAATGATCACACTCCCTCAGCCGTCTGAATTGAAAGAAATGCAGGATCTCTTGCATGCAACTGAACAGGTGGGCAAACATACTTTACAATGTGGGTTTGATTCTTTGGAGGCTTCCTGCAGAGCAGCTGACACTGGGTCTGTTATACGTAGGCATGCTTGGTTAAAGGAACAAACTCTGCCTGATCATGTTAAAGCAAAGCTTCTAGATGCTCTCTTACAACAGGATGTTCTTTTTGGAGTTAAAGCAGAAGAAGTCTTAAAGAAAATGGAGGATAAGGCAAAATCTATGCATACAGTCAAATATTTTCTACAGGTACAGCCCCCTCGCTTCAGCAGAAATTGGCCAACAAAAAATTGGTCCTTTCCAGCTACTGACAGACCACAGAGGGGTAAATACAGACGTCCAAGAGGCAGAGGACAACCACAAGGCCAGTACAAACCTCAACAATGGGGCACTGCAACACAGAAGGGAGAAGACAGGTCCCAGACTATCAGAAGGCAAACTCAATGACTCGCACCTCATCTGGCCAAACAACACTCTCTTGACAGCCCCCTTGGGAGGAAAACTCGCACTTTTTTCAGACAACTGGCACATTGTCACAAAGGACAAATGGGTCCTAGACATAATTTCACGAGGATATAGATTCCATTTTCACACCTTGCCAATGAAAAGAGGACTGCCAAACCTGCCACAAAATCAATGGGCAGAGGCACAAAAACAAATGACAGCTCTCATGGACATGAGAGCCATTCAACTAGTACCTACTCGAGAGCAAGGCCAAGGATTTTACTCAAGATTCTTTCTAGTTCCCAGAAAGGACAATGCCTGGAGACCAGTTCTGGACCTTTCAATTCTAAACACCTTCTTACAAGTACCCAAATTCAAGATGCTAACACTACAGCAGCTTCTTCCCATGTTGGACAAGAAAGCATGGCTAGTAACGTTGGACCTCAAGGAGGCATACCTGCATGTTCCTATCAGACAAAGTTGCAGAAGATACCTCCGCTTCATTGCAGGTTCAACCCATTACCAATTCCCTGCACAGCCCTTTGGCTTATCTGCTACACCCAGGGTCTTCACAAAATGCCTGGCACCAGTAATTGCATACTGCAGACAAAGAGGAATTCAAATATACCCATACCTGGACGACTGCCTCATCCAAGCAGAAAGCAAGGACATCCTCTTACAACATCTGGCTTTTGTAGAACATCTTCTAAGTTGCCTGGGGTACACAGTAAACAAAAAGAAATCAAAACTAGTACCCTCACAAAATATGACATTCCTGGGTGCCAGCTTGAATACAGCGGCCCAGAAGGCTTACCTGATGCCAGACAAACAACTACAGCTGACTCAATATTTCAAAACAATAGCAACAAAGACCCAACTACCTGCAAGAAAAATTCTGCAGGCCTTGGTCTTCATGGCATCTTGCATACTACTAATACCATTTGCAAAGCTGCATATGAGGTAATTACAGTGGTACCTAAAAAGCATATGGTCTCAACACAGCCACAGCTTGGACACAATAATATCTCTCATTCCCTGCCTACAACAGGAGTTTCTATGATGGTCACAGGCATGTCACCTCAACAAGGGTCAGCCTTTCACCTTGCCCCCAGCCAGGCAAACTGTGACAACAGATGCATCGGACTACGCCTGGGGGGTACACATGGCAGGACAGTGCATTCAAGGCATATGGACTGCAGATCAAAGGAATCTGCACATCAATCAAAAAGAGATGCTAGCTGTACAGAATGCTCTGACAGCCTTCAAGAATCTATTACATCCAGGACAACTTACAATAAGGACGGACAGTGAGCTGCCTGTCGGGTGCTAGGATATGCCACATAACACAAGCACTCAGGTCACTCCAAAGCAAGTACAGATATGATTCCGTCATTGTCCATGCCGGCGTGAATGACCTGAGACGTACCTCCTTGGACTACATGAAAAGAGACATAGAGGAGCTCTCTGATTATGTAGCCCAGGCCGGTATGACCCTGACCCTGAGCAGCATCTTGCCCTCACCAAGAATGATGCCACAATACAAAGACAAGATGATCAGCTTTAATAATTGGCTCAATTACTGGTGTCATTCTAGGGGGATCCAATGTCTGTCTGCTTGGGATGACATGCTGGACAAGCCTTCGCAAGGGACGGCTTGCACCTGTCACCACTGGGCTTCCGGATATTGGCTAAGGCTCTTGCCTCCCCCATAGTGCCTTTTTTAGGCAAGGCTCAAAAGACAAACCCACCACTTTAGAAAACAAAAAAGGGAAAAAACTAAGGGTAATGCTGCTCAACGCCAGAAGTCTAAATCTCAAGATGCAGACTCTCGAAGCACTACTCAGTATGGAGAGCATCACTGTCTGTGCAGTAACTGAAACCTGGTTCAAGGCTCCTGAGAGCACCCCAGCTCTACCAGGTTATACCTCGTATCATGCATTTCGGCCCCAAAACTTGGGCCGAACCACAAAAGGAGGGGGAGTGTCAATATTCATTAAAGACACCCACGCCTCCAGGTTAGTAGCAACGCACGAAGCATCGGAGACCATCCATGTGCAACTAACCGTAGGCAAAACTGCTATACAACTTGTAGCATGCTACAGACCACCCACTCAATCTCAGGAACTCCATTCAGCCTTCCTGAAGACACTGGAGGATATGAATGTCTCACCAAATACCATCATATTGGGAGACTTTAACTACCCAAACATAGACTGGGTACATTACTCAAGCCCAAACACCCTAACCCAAAGATTCCTGGAATTCATCAACTCAAATGCGATGGAACAATTAGTCACCACCCCCACTAGGAGAAATAATATACTTGACCTGATCATCGCAAACATGGGGACAAAATGCTCAACACCGGAAGTATACCCCTCACTAGTGAGATCAGACCACAAACTAATAACCCTAGATATTCATATCCCACCTACACCCCCAGCACAAAAGACCACAGTGTGAAACTTCTCAAAAGCCGACTTTACACTCCTTAGGACTGAAATGGCATCCTTCAAGCCCCCTGGGCCAGTGGAAATCACATCCTACACTGCTGAATCCTTCACAAATGCTTTCTACGGACATCTCCAAGAATGCATGGATCATGCAATCCCAAATAAAACCAAGACCCTTTCCACCAAAGGCAGGCGTCCTATCTGGTGGACCCCAGCCATAAACAAACTTTATAACAAAAGAAGGAAGCTACTGCGAGACAGAGCAAAATCCCATAAAGGGAAGGCATCTCTGATCAGCACTAACAAAAAACTACGTTCGCTCATAAAATCATCAAAGGCCAACTTTGAGAGAAAAATCGCTAAGGACACTAAAGATAACCACAAGGCCTTCTTCAGTTATGTTAGAAACCTGGGCAGAAACCCTCAGATCCGCTCAGAGTTAGTTCATAATGGCAAGAAATACACTGAACCCACAGATATTGCCAACATACTGGCAGACAGGTTCAGTGCAAATTTCTCCCCTCCCTCACCCCCAAAAGATGAAATATTTATCCCAGCTGAATGCAACCTCCCTGACATCTCAGATGTCCAGGTGAGGGCTGCTCTCAGCAAAGCTAAAAATACAGCATCTATGGGACCAGACGGTGTCCCGGGTTGCGTGCTACGTGAACTCCTAGAGGAGCTAAACATGCACATAAGAATGCTGTTTAATCTTAGCCTTACTACAGGTTATGTCCCTGAACACTGGCGTACAACAACAGTGGTCCCACTCCACAAAGGAGGCACCTCTACAGACCCTGGAAACTACCACCCCATAAGCTTGACCAGCCTGGTCTGCAAAGCTATGGAAAGGATCATTATGGAACTCATAAACAAAGACATCGGGGACCTACAGATAATTGACCCTACCCAGTTCGGCTTTGTAAAAGGCAGATCCTGCCTTTTGAACCTGGTGGACTTTTTTGAAACCGTCACTAGAGCCATCGATGAGGTCAAAGCAGTTCATACAGCCTACCTGGACCTGGCAAAAGCCTTCGACACAATACCCCACTCAGGCATCATAGACAAGCTCAACAGCTTAAATGTAAACCGATATGTCACAAGATGGGTTGCAAACTGGCTAAAGGACAGAACCCACAAGGTCAGAATAGCTGGAGCTATGTCAGATTCTGAGCCAGTCACAAGTGGAGTCCCACAGGGCTCTGTCTTGGGACCCCTCTTGTTCGGCATTTATTTCTCAGATGTGCAGGCAAACATAGGGGGGTTGTGGCTGACAAAGTTCACAGATGACTGCAAACTAGGCGCCATAGTCGATACACCAGCTGACACATGCATCCTTCAGAAGGGCCTTACAGAAACAGACGGCTGGTGCCAGAGTCATGGCCTTAAACTAAATGCCAAAAAATGTATAGTCATCCCCTTTGGGAAAAACAGAGTACCCACAAATTACCACATAGGTGTTAATCCATTAAGTACGGAAAAAGTAATCGGAGACCTGGGGACCCAAGTTGACAGTGACCTCTCATTTGACACCCACGTCGCCAAAGTGGTTAGAAAGACCTTCTACCTTGCCCACCTTATCATGAAGGGATTCACATCCAGATCAAGGGATGTCATTGTACCCCTATATTCCTCCCTTATCAGGCCTATGATTGAGTACAATGCCCCATTTGGTATGTACCTCACCTGGCACCTGCAGCAGCTGGAGAGACCCCAAAAGTACCTCACCAAGAGGATCAAGGGTCTCCAACATATGTCATATGCTGCCAGACTAAAGAAGCTCCAGCTCTATTCAGCAGCATACCGCCTACTCAGATGTGATCTGTGCCTGACGTACAAGGCCATGTCCAATCCGGAATTAATGGACATGCTCCACCTCAAAAAATCCAAATCCATCAGAGCCATGAGAGCTAAAGATCTAAACCTCAGCACAAATATGAATAGGACATGCTGGAGGGACAGATTCATAACCCAGAGGCTTCCCGCACTCTGGAACAGGATCCCAGTCCATGTTAGGCAGAGCCCCTCACTGACTCTCTTCAAGAGAAATCTTGACGAGTGGATGGGTGATCGTAGGTTTAGTCCGGGGGTCATCTCTGTGTCATTACTAGACAGAGGCACAGTAAACTAAATTTAGTTTGTACACTTTTGTATCATTACATGGGGTGGCGAAAGCCACCTACACTATGGCTAGGCTTATAAATGCCCTAGGGCAAATAGCCTAATACTATACTATGAAACAACACCACAGTAATGTGGTACATAAACAAACAAGGGGGTACACACTCATACCCTCTATGCAGGCAAGCAATGACCTTGTGGAACACAGCTTTGGCTTACCAAGTTCAGTTACAAGCTCAATTTCTGCCAGGAAAAAAGAACACATTGGCAGACGACCTCAGCAGAAACATCATGGATCCCCACGAGTGGAAACTGGATCCACAAGTATTTGCAATGATAACTCAAAAATGGGGCCTTCCAGACATAGACCTGTTTGCCAGTCCTCAAAACTATCAACTAACAAAATTTTGTACAAGGACACTGCACCATCAAGCTTGGAAAGTGGACGCACTCTCATTCATTTGGAAAAACCTGACAGTATATGCCTTCCCCCCATTGCCTCTTCTCACAAAGGTACTTCTGAAAGTCAGAAAGGAGGGACCACAATTGATACTCATAGCCCCAGACTGGCCACGCCAGCACTGGTACCCACTATTGAGGAATATGGCCCAGGGCCCACCATGGATTTTACCACAAATTGCCCATTTGCTCACACAGCAAAACAATCAGATTCTTCACAGCCAGCTCAAAACCTTAAATCTGGCTGCATGGCAAATCACCTAAGCATCCAACCAGCTCCTCTTTCCCAAGCAGTTATGGATGTTATTCTGGAAGCTAGGAGGCCCAGCACCAGGATGGCCTATTCGGATAAATGGAAAAGGTTTTGCGCCTGGAACCAAGCTAAAGGCCAAAACACACTTCAGCCTCACATGCCTCAGATTCTACAGTATTTAACTGAGATGTTGCACGTAGGACTTTCTTTTTCTTCCATTAAAATCCATGCATCAGCTATTTCAGCCCACTACAACACGGATCCACCCTTATTTTCGCATCCACTTCTAAGGCAGTTTCTCAGAGGGACAAAAAACATTAGGCCCCCTAGGAGAGCACCCACACCAACATGGGACCTCAATTTTGTTCTGGAAAAACTTACGCCACCTCCCTTTGAACCAGCTTTCTCTGCAGATCTACAGTTTCTATCATGGAAGACTGCCCTGCTGCTAGCAATAACTTCAGCTAGAAGAGTCTCAGAGCTGCAGGCACTAATGGCAGTGGAACCTTTCCTCATTTTCCATCAAGACAGAGTTTCTCTACGAACTAATCCTTCCTTCATACCTAAGGTGGTTTCCAGTGTGGCTTTAAATCACACCATCCACTTACCCACCTTCTTCCCAAATCCACAGAACAAAGGAGAAAGACTCCTGCATTCCTTGGACATTCACAGGCAACTTCGTTACTACTTGGATAAAACTAAGGCTTTCAGAAAATCTGACCAGCTCTTTGTATCCTATGCTACAGCTTCACAAGCGAAGGCTATATCAAAACAAACCATTTCCAAATGGATAGGACATTGCATTCGTTTTTGCTATACCATCATGTTAAACCAGTTCCTGCCACCATTAGACCCAGCTCTACCAGGGCAACAGCTACATCTACAGCCTTCCTCAGGGGAGTTCCAACCAAGGAGATTTTGGAAGCTGCAACTTGGAGTTCAGTACACACCTTTACCAAACACTATCACTTACCTCTTTACTCTAAGACTAGAGCTGGCTTTGCCACTGCAGTTCTGCAGGGCCTTCTAGCCTCCTCTAACCCTCTATAACTCCTCCACCCATCCTTAGCTTTGGGATTCTACCCAAGTGTGATGACTGCAGCAGGGTAACATGATGAACATAATACAGTTTTGTACCTACCATAAATGTAGATGTTCGAGTGTACACCCTGCTGCAGTCCAGGTTACCCTCCCTCCATCCCCTCTGATCTAACTGGCTAAATCTCTACAATACCTTCCTGATGTATTTGCTTATAGCTGGAGGGATTTTGTGTTTGTGCAAAAATTACTTAATCTGGTACTAATTACTGACCACCTTTTTGGGGGCACCTGACATCTGGGGCAAGAAAAACTGAAGAAAATGGCGTTGGATGCATTATATACCCCTGGCTCACTGACGTCAGGGAAGAAGCGACAGCAACCGAAGCCGGACCAAGACTTTGGAATTCCGGCCGACTGCGGGACCGCCTGACGACAGGATAACCCAAGTGTGATGACTGCAGCAGAGTGTACACTCGAACATCTACATTTATGGTAGGTACAAAACTGTACTATGTTTGCTGTCTGAGAAGAGGGCATGTCAGGATTGTTAGGTGAAAACTCTATTAGTAAGGTATGTAATGCTTTCTATAAAATGTGTGTTAAATTGAGCAGCTATTTCGAAGGGAATGTTATCTGGGGCAGGATTAGAAGTGGAGGTTGTTCCAGGATATAGTATGTTAAAGACCAGAATTTTTTTAAGGTTGGAACACTGATTTTTAGTAAGGAGTTACTGTAGTAGATTTTCCTTGTCAGCCTTAATCTGTCTTTTCGTATGGTAACGTAATTCTTTAAAATGATGTTGGTTTTGGACAGATGTGGTTTTTAATTTTATTTTACTTATTTTTATTTTGACATTTGTTAACCAGGTATGTCCAACTGAGCAGTACCCCATTTTCAGCGGAGGCCCCGAGAGAAAAGCCCCATACAGACACAAATTGAAAAATAGTTAATGACAATCACAGATGATTTTTAAATACATAGACTACACCTAAAAGTTAGATTAAATGCTTAACAGATGTTGTTAAAGGGATGTAGTTTGATATGAGGTGAATCTCAGTAAGCGGGGAAGAAGATGTGAAAAAAGTAAAAGGGGGTTAATAGATGGATATAAGGTATAGAAGTGTGGTGTAGAGAAGTAGAAGTCATAAATGGGGGGGGGAGTGATAATTAGCGGAGTTAAGATGAATTGAGTAGGGAGAAGTAGTTAGTAGGAGAAACATTTAGTAGATGGAAGGTGTTAAGCTGGGCTTTTGGCAAGAACAGATCCAGGAGTTTAGTAGGATTTATTTTAATACCTTCTTGAAGCTATGGGTGTGGGGTAGCTTTCTAATGTTTAGTGGGAGTTTGTTCCAAACTATGGTAACTGACTAGCTGTCCTATTGCTCTTTTTTGCTTGTGGATTGTTAAGAGGAACTGATCAGAGCTCTGATGAGTGCGGGAGGGGGTGTATAGTGATATAAAGGAAGAGATGTCAGGGCAGGAGGAGGGTTTGTTTAGGATGGAGTGAATGAGGGACAGTTGGGGGAGTAAGAGTAGATGGGGGAGTTCTAGCCAATGTAGAGAAAGGCAGTGGTGAGATTTGCAGGGTTGGTTAGTGGCAAACCTGGCAACTTTGTTATAGGTTAGTTCAAGTGTGGCCTTAAGAGAGGCTTGTAGGTTGGAAAAGACAGGGGAGGCATAGAGGAGGGGGGAAGAAGAAAGGCATAGGCAAGAGAAGGTATTGAATCATTTGTAAGCTATTTTTTGTTTCTGTAAAACAGTCAAAGTTTTTGATGTGTCTTCTTTATACAGTTTAGTACATGTGGAGCAAATTTAAGTTGGTCATCTATGATCGCACCCAGTAGCTTAGTGTGTGTTTCAACGTTTATGACAGTGTTGTTGAGCGAGGTGATGGTAAAAGATATTTTATGATGAAAAATGGACTTGGGTAGGAATAGGAGAAGTTTGATTTTTGTATGATCGAGTATGAGTTGATTGTTAGTAAGCCAATTTTTGACAGAATGAAATGAGTTTTGAGTAAGTGACTGGAGGTCAGAGATATTGTCAGAGGTAAGGATGATAGTGGAGTCCTCAGCATACTGTATGAGTGGAGTGGGAGCATGAGGTGTGAAGAGAGTTGGTGAAATTTTTGAATAGTAGTGGTCCAAGGATGGATGCTTGGGGAACACCAGTGTAGACGGGGAGAAAGGAGGAGAAGGAAGAGAGCCATTTGACAGATTGCTGCCTGTTTGAGAGGTAACTTGAAAACCATGTGAGGGTATGTTTAGAGATATTGAGGTCACCCAGTCTGGTAAGGAGCCAGGGGGTGGGAGACAATGCTGAAGGCTTTGGAGAGGTCAATGAATAGACAGGAGATGAGTTTATTGTTGTCTCTGGCTTGTGCGATAGTTTGAGTGAATGTAATTAGAGCAGTGTTAGTACTGTGGTTGGGGCAAAACCCATGTTGTGTTAGTGTGAGTAGATTCTCTTGCAGGAGGTAGTACAGTAGTTAATCATTCTTTCCAAGCCCTATCTCCTTCATACATTAGGTGTCTGCTGTGAGTGGATAATCAAGGAGTACGGTTATTCTTTAGTCATTTTGTTCTAGTTGGAGCCATACCATTGAGGGTTTCAGGAAAAGTGTGTTAAATTTGTGTACAGGTTCACTGAGTGGAATATTTTTCAGGATGGACCACGTAAAAGAGCTTAGGATTCTATTAAATGTATCAGCATTAAAATTAGTGAGGTTACAGGAAGTACTAAGTATTTTATTTATTTATTTATTTAACATTTGTTGACCGGGAATGTCCAACTAGGTTCCACAGAGCCTGTTTTCAGCATAGGCCTGGGGAGAAATGCTCCAGATGCATGTCTTTGGAATGTGGGAGGAAACCGGAGTACCTGGAGGAAACCCACGCGAACACAGGGAGAACATGCAAACTCCACACAGAAGGCACCCCAGCCGAGAATCAAACCAGAGAACCTCTTGCTGTGAGGTGACAATGTTAACCACTGCACCACTGTGCCGCCAATGTACAGTACAGCAAATTTAAGTTGGTCATCTATGATTGCACCCAGTAGCTTAGTGTGTGTCTGACTTGATGGGTACAGATCCTGTTTGTGTATACAGGGAAGTCGTCACTGAGGGTATCAGAGAGGGCACTGCTGAAAACATACTTAGTGGAATCAGACTCCAATATCCAGACATGAACTGAGCCATAGTTGTTAGGATAGTTGTAAAGGGTGGGAGAGGAAATGAGTTGAGTCAGGCCAGATAGGCTGAGGCTAGTTTTTGGGTGTTTTATTGAGATGATCTGCCAACTGAAATTAATGTCACTTAGGATTGTCTTCATTAGAAATTGTATGTGAGATCCAGTTTAGGATGTTTTCCAGGGTTGTAGCTTTATTGCCGAGGAGAATATAGAGTTCTGTAATATATAATTTGTTTATGTTTGTTTAGTTTAAAATGGGAGATGAGGAGTTTGGCATTATGGAATTTGGAAATATGTTTATTATAGGGTAGGATTTCCAGATAGTCAGGGTATAGTAATACTCAAAAAGTGGTGGAGTAGCTTTCTCAGCCCTGAAAATATTATAACCAGGGAGGGAAATTTCAGAGTCCGGTATATGGGGATTCAGCCATGTTTCAGTTTTGGCAGGAATATCTTGTTTATTGTGGGAGAAACTTTATTACAGATGCTACAAGTGTTTAAGGAAATAAATTTAAGCTGTTCTGGTGAATTTGAAGTAAGTCGGTTGGATTTTGATAGTTTTGGTGATGGTGGTATGGCCCATATTTGGGAGGAGATGGGTAGGCTGAGAAGGAAGGGGTGTTTGGCTTGGGATGACTTTTGGAGGTTCTTGGGAAGTCAGGATGAGAGGAGGGGCCAGGGTTGCTATGACTATCCCACAGTGGTAAGAAAGAGAAAGATGGGTAAGTTTGTTTTGGTTTAAATTTAAGAGTTTTATTTTGGTGTGGTAGGTGGGAGGGTTTATTAGTTTAAATTTGAAGTAAAGTATGGGTGAGTTGTTATAGACAGTGGATATAAAAAGTTTACACACCACTGTTAAAATGCCAGGTTTTTGTGATATAAAAAAATGAGACCACAATAAATCATTTCAAAATGTTTTCCACCTTTAATGTGACCTATAACCTGTACAATTCAATTGAAAAACAAACAAGTCTGTTAGGGGGAAATATAAAAAATACAAAACATATAATAAGCTGGTTGCATAAGTGAGCACACCCTTAAACTAATATTTTGCTGTAGCACCTCTTGATTTAGTTACAGCATTCAGTCTTCTTGGGTAGGAGTCTATCAGCATGGCACATCTTGACTTGGCAATATTTGGCCACTCTTCGTTGCAAAAGTGCTCCAAATCTATCAGATTGTGAGGGCATCTCTTGTGCACAGCCCTCTTTAGGTCATCCCACAGATTTTCTATTGTATTTAGGTCTGGGCTCTGGCTGGGCCATTCCAAAACTTTAATTTTCTTCTGGTGAAGCCATTCTTTTGTTGATTTGGATGTATGCTTGGGGTGATTGTCGTGTTGAAAGGTGAAATTCCTCTTCATCTTTCTAGCAGATGCCTGAAGGTTTTGGGCCAAAAGTGACTGGTGTTTGGAACTGTTCATAATTCTCTCCACCTTGACTAAAGCCCCAGTTCCAGCTGAAGAAAAGCAACCCCAAAGCATGATACTACCACCACCATGCTTCACCATGGGGATGGTGTTCTTTTGGTGATTGAAGTGTTGTTTTTGTGCTAAACATAGCTTTTGGAATTGTGGCAGAAAGTTCAGCCTTGATCTTATCAGACCATAACAAATTTTCCCACATGCTTTTGGGAGACTTGATGTATTGTTTTGCAAATTTTAGCTGGGCCTGGATGTTTTTCTGTGTAAGAAAAGGCTTCTGTCTTGCATCCCTACCCCATAGCCCAGACATCTGGAGAATACAGGATAATTGTCACATGTAATACACAACCAGTACTTGCCAGAAATTCCTGCAACTCCTCCAGTGTTGCTGTAGGTCTCCTGGCAGCCTCCCTGACCAGTTTTTGTCTTGCCTTTTCATCAATTTTGGAGGGATGTCCAGTTCTTTGCAACGTCACTGTTGTCTCATATTTTCTCCACTTTTTGATGACTGTCTTCACTGTGTTCCGTGGTATATCCAATGCCGTGAAATTTTTTTTGTACCCTTCTCCTGACTTATACCTTTCAACAATGAGATCCCTTTGATACTTTGTAAGCTCTCTGCGAACCATGGTTTTTGCTGTAGCAGGCAACTGAGTAAATGTCAGGAAAATCCTACTAGGAGAGCTGAACTTTATTTGGGGTTAATCAGAGTCTCTTTAATTGATGGCAGGTGTGTACCCAAGAAGACTGAATGCCGTAACTAAATCAAAAGGTGCTTCAACAAAGTATTAGTTTAAGGGTGTGCACACTTATGCAACCAGCTTATTGTACATTTTGTATTTTTTATATTTTCCCCCTAACAAATTTTTATTTTTTTTTTTCATTTGAATTGTACAGGTTATAGGTCACATTAAAGGTGGGAAAAGTTTTGAAATGCTGTATTGTGGTTTCATTTTTCTACATCACAAAAAACTGGCATTTTAACAGGGGTGTGTAAACTTTTTATATCCAGTGTATATTGGAATCAATTAATATGAAGTGGGGTGATTTGAATGGCTTGAAGTGAAGTAGATAGTGGGAGAAATGTGTGCAACATTGAGTGATGCATGGTAATTTGTAAAATGATAAAACAGGAAGAGTAAGGTTGCAGAACTATTTGAGAAGCATGGTAGGTAGATTTATAGAGAAATATGTCAGAAAAAGAGGAGCTAGAACACTGGGGTATGAATATAGGTGGGTTAAAAGTAGATAGCTGAGTGAGGTGAATGGAGTAAGTTGTGGTCACTGAGGTTGGTTGGTAAATATAAAGTAGGAAAGGTAGCTTGAGTGCTTAAATGCAGACTGATGGTTTAGAAGTTGTGTATTTATTGTTGTGTCCGGGGTATGTCTGTATTTATGTATATGCTTTCTCTCAGTTTAATTTTTCCAAGTCTTTTGGGTTTCTAGTACCATGGCAAGAATGGCCCCCATTCCCAAGTCAGAGTATGATTTTTCATGAAATTAATATTGTTTCAGTCTTTGATGTTAGCCAAAAGTGCTTTTTGCAGCACCTGCAGTATGCCCCGAATTGATTCTTGTAATTCATATGGTGTTACATGTATTGTAGCATATCTAAATATGTCTAGATATTCTTTTTTATGGGACCCATTGCTCCTACTACTGTTAGAACTGCTTTGGTACTTCTTCCACATTGCCCTTGTTTTCTGCCTGCTAATCCTGGTATTTTATGACTTTGTCTCTCGCTGTATTTAAGACACTCTAATCACTGATTGTAGCAATTTCAATGATCAGTGTATGATTTTCTCACATCTATTTTCTGAACTGAACTGTTGGCAGTGATTGTTCCCATATGATACAAACTTCATTATTCTCTATAATACTTTGTGACTTGCGTTTTCAATGCTTCTCAGTTACTTCAATATTGTAATGTTTACACAATCCCCACTATTATGGCTTTCAGTATACAAGCCCTCTGTTATTAGTGTATCATACCTAGCAACAAGATGTGCAACTGATTCCAGTTCTGTTTTACAGAACCAGCATTTGTCCGTTTCTCCCACACATTCAAAGGACTTTGTAAACCAACATGTATGTAGACCACTATCCTTGGCCGCCAATATTATCCTTTCATCTTTTGGTTTAAATTCATCTTTCCTTAACCATTCATGTGTCAGATTTTAATCAACATGAGGTTGTTCCAGGAGATTTCTGTACTTTCAACTATATTTATGCCTTTTCCACATTTCTTGCCTTCTCATTTGATCATAGGTTCATAGGTAGGTACTAGGCTATTGGCCCTGGGGCCTATATAAGCCTAGCCAAAGGTACCCTGGCTTTCGCCACCCAAGAAAATTATCTTCTTGTGCCACTGTCGAGCAGAGCCACAGAAGTGATCCCCGGGGTGAATTTCCTATCTCCCATCCAATCATCAAGATTTTTCTTGAAGAGTGCTAATGAGGAGCTTTGTTTGATATAGATAGGCAGTTTGTTCCAGAGTATGGGAAGTCTCTGGGACAGGAATCTATCCCTCCAGCATGTTCTGTTTATTGTGGTGACGAGGTTTAGGTCCCTAGAGCGTGTAGCTCATAGGGATTGGGATTTCTTTAAGTGGAGCATGTCTAAAAGCTCTGGGTTTGACATAGCTGTGTGTGTTAGGCAGAGATCGCCTCTGAGTAGGTGATATGCAACGGAGTAAAGCTGCAGTTTTTTGAGACGGTCTGCATAGGGCATCTCTTTGAGGCCGGTAATCCTCTTTGTGAGGTATTTCTGTGGCCTTTCCAGTTGTTGTAGATGTCTTGTGAGGTACATACCAAAAGGGGCATTGGTCTAATAAGTGACGAGTAGAGGGGAACAATGACCTCTTTTTTCCTGGATGAGAAACCTTTTGTGATGAGGTGTGCCACATAGAAGGATTTCCTGACTACTGTGGCGATGTGATTATCAAAGGAGAGACTACTGTCCACCTGTGTCCCAAGATCTCTTATCACACTTTCGGTGTTAAGTAGACTACCACCTATGTGGTAGTTCATGGGTACTGAGTTTTTACCAAAAGGAATGACAATGCACTTTTTGGCATTGAGCTTGAGGCCATGGCTTTGACACCAGGAATCTCGTAACAGCAAGGCCCTTTTGTAGGATGGCCACATCTTTTGGAGTTTTAATTATGGCTCCTAGTTTGCAGTCATCTGCGAACTTCATTAGACAAAGACCTTCTGTGTTGGCCTGTACTTCAGAGAAGTAGATACCAAACAGGAGAGGACCCAGGACTGAACCCTGTGGTACTCCACTTGTCACTGGTCTGAAGCTGGATTTGGAGTCTGCTACTTTCACAGTGTGGGTTCTGTCAGTGAGCCAGTTGGCAACCCATCTTGTGACATAGGGATTTACACCTAGTTTAGTGAGTTTATCTATAATTCCAGAATGGGGATGGTGTCAAAAGCCTTGGCAAGATCTAGATAGGCTGTGTGAACCACCTTACCCTCAGCTACGGCTTTGGTGACTGCTTCAAAGAAGTCTGTCAGGTTTAGGAGACATGATCTGCCTTTTACAAACCCGAACTGGGTGGGTCCTGAGTCTGGGGATTGCCAATGTCATTGTTTATAAGTTCCATGATGATATACTCCATAGCCTTGCAGACCAGGCTCGTTAGGCTAATGGGGCGGTAGTTTCCAGGGTCTGTGGTGGCTCCCCCTTTGTGGAGTGGAATACTGTCGCTGTGCACCATTCAGTGGGCACATAACCTGAGGTGAGGCTATGATTGAACATGGTACTTAGGTGGGGTGCCAGTTCGTTCTGTAGTTCATGTAGAACACAGCCTGGGATGTCGTCATGTCCCATGGATGCTGTGTTCTTGGCTTTGGATAGTGTGTTTTTTACCTGTGCAGCCGTGATTACAGGAACTTTGCATTCTTCTGGCATAGAGATGGGCCCTTTATGGGGATGACAGAAGGGTAAAGTTAGCACTAAACCTATCTGCAGGATGTTGGCAATATCCGTTGGTTCTGTATATTTAGTGTCATTGTGCTGTAACTCAGAGCAGATCTGAGTGTTGCCATTGAGATTCTTGACATAGCTATAGAATGCTTTGTGGTTGTCTTTAGAGTCAGTGGCTATTTTGTTTTCATAACTAGCTTTGGAGGATTTTATGAGGGATCTCAGCTTCTTACTGAAGCTGACCAGGGAGTTTCTCCAGTCATGGGATTTTACTCTTTTTTGCAACAGTTTTTTTCTTCTGTTGTAGAGTTTTTTTATGGCAGGGGACCACCAGATTGGCTTCCTTTTTTTGGCGGATAGCATCTTGGTTCTGTTAGGGATTGCATGATCCATACACTCATGTAAGTGCTTATAAAGTGCATCTGTGTTGGATTCAGCAGTCATACCTCTATTGTCCGTCAGCATGGATGTCGTGAAGTTTGCCACATCTGTCTTAAGAAGCGTGAAGTTGGCTTTGGAGAAATTTTTTACTGTGGTTTCCCTAATGGGGGGTGGGGGAGGGATGAGGATGTCTAAGGTGATTAGCTTATGGTCGGATCTGACCAACGAGGAATTGACCTCTGGTGTGGAGCACCGGTTGCCCATGTTGGTAATAACCAGGTCTAGGATATTGCTGCCCCTGGTGGGGGTGTGGATAAGTTGATCCATGGCATTGGAATTTATGAATTCCAGAAAACGTTGAGCACAAGAGTTGGTACATGAGTAGTTTTCCCAGTTAATGGTAGGGTAGTTGAAATCACCCATTATTAGGGTGTTAGGTTGTACCCTAATATTTTCCAGTGTATTAAGAAATGAGGAGTGGGAATCCTGGGACATGGTGGGGGATCTGTAGCAAGCTACAATTTGGATTGCGGTCTTGCCCAGTGTTAGTTGCACTTGGACAATCTCGGATGCATTATGCTGAGCAACTAGCCTGGAGATATGGATATCCTTAATGAATATGGACACGCCTCCGCCTTTAGTGTTTCGGTCCAGGTTAGGTGGCCAAAAGGTGTGGTATGAATTATAGCCTGGTAATGCAGGGGTACTCTCTGGAGCCTTGAACCAGGTCTCTGTCACTGCACAGATGTCGATGTTCTCCATTTTAAAGAGTGCCTCTGAGTGCATTTTGAGGTTTAGATTTCTAGCATTGAGTAGCAATACCCTCAGATTATTCTTGCCTGTACCTGTTAGGGTGGTGAATTTGTCATTTGAACCTTGCCTAAAAAAGGCACTATAGGGGTGGCTAGAGCCTTAGCCAGTATCCGGAATCCCAGGGGCAACAGGTGCAGGCCATCTCTGGCAAAGCATCGTGGCTTGTCGATTATGTCATCCCAGGTAGACAGATACTAGATCCCCTTAGAATAACACCAGAAGCTTAGCCAATTGTTGAAGTCAGTCATTTTGTCCTTGTACTGTAGTATCATTCTGGGTGATGGCAGGATGTTACTTAGGGCTAGGGTCATACCTGCCTGGGCTACAAGATCAGACAGCTACTCCATGTCCCTTTTGATGTAGTCCAAGGAGGTATGTCTCATGTCATTCACACCAACATGGACAATGACGAGTCATATTTGTACTTGTTGTGGAGTGACCTGAGTACATGCGTTATGTGGCGGATTCTGGCACCCGACAGGCAGCTGACAGTAACTTTCTCCTTGTTTAGCCTGGTGAGTGGAACATCAGTGTGCCTGACTATAGAGTCACCTATGACTAGAGTGTTGGGTACGTTGTTATGCCTTATGGGCTGTGGTTGAGTGGCACACTGAGTTTGTGGGCTATGTGTCATTTGGGTTGTGTTGGGGGGTGGAAGTTGCATGTGTTTCTGCTTTGGAGGTCCCTGTTGCTTGGGCAGGTTTTTACTGAGAGCCTCCGTGAATGTAGGTGTGTGTTTTGTGTTTCTATGTATGTGTTTTGGTTGTGTAGGTTTTCAGGCACTATGTGCTGAGTGTGGTGTGGTGCAAGTGTTTACCTTCTCCTCTTGACTGTCTAGTCCAGTCTTGGGTGAAGAGAGCTTTGTTTCCAGTTTGGCTATATAAGTGCAACTCTCACAGATTGTAGTATTGGGTGGTAGGAGGAGAGGGTTGTCTGTGTACATGAGGCAATTACTGCATTGCCCCAAGGTGCCCAGATTCATCAGGTAGACAGGAGAAAACACTGGGGGCTGACCCTTAGACATGCCTGGATAGGTGCTTATTTGTTAAGTACTAGAAACTGTTTTCCTCTAGACAGTGAGGAAAATTGAGTGCTGTAGTCACTTGTAGCTTATTTAGTGATTACAATAAGTTCTGAACAAGTGCTGAAACAAAAAACTGGCTAGTTCTAAGAAACAAAATTAAGCTAGAAGGCTTCCCTCCAACACAGAAAGGCTTGGGGGCCTAGAAGCCTACAAATAGTCCTGGACACAGCAAATCTATATCCAGACTAGACTACCCACAGGAAAGGCAGGAAACAAGCTTAGAAAAAGTTTTTTTTTTTTTTATAGTGGAAAGAGAGAAAGGAGTAGCAGAAACTAAGCTGATTGGCCTTTTCAAATGTTCTCCCTGTACTGGGTAGAATGAGGTAATGACACTAGACTGGGAGGAGGGTCCCAGATCAAATTTACACTAGGGGCGGGCAACTGCAAAGCCACCAACTATAAAAACACTATGCCAACAGAGAGGGAGGGTGGGAAACAAACTGCAGAAATGTTTCTCACAGCTGAAAAGCAGCAGTGAGCCTTTAAATGAAAGTTTTAAACAGTTAAAGGAGCCTCTAGAAAAAAGAGTTTAACTGCAACAAGTTATCAGAAACAAACAACCCAACAGATGCTTAATAAAAGTGGACAATTTCCAGTTAATACCTCACACACAGTGAAACTAGCTAGAAAAATACACAGTACACAAAGTGCTATAAATAACAAAGAAATAAAAACAAAATAAGAAAAAAACAGGATACTTAATGTTATATATTATAGTTCCGAGTTTGCTCAGTGTCCTTCCTTCGATTATCTCAGTGTGAAATGGCAGAAACACTCACAACTTAACTTCTTAGGTAACAGGAAGTTGAAACCTGAGACAGCTTTTAAGAAAGAAATCTCAAAAGAACCAATGAGGTGCTTAGTCTAAGCTGTAGTCCAGGTGACCTCAGTCAGCCATTGACCTCAAACAATTCTCTCTCACTGAAATGCCTGCTGGCTTTGGCTAAACCAAGATGTCCCTGAATATGTGCTCAGACACACAGCCTCCACAAACACTAGGCCCAAATACAAGCCTGAATATGGAAATGCTACAAATATCCCCACTACTTACTGCAGAAATGTTTCTCACAGCTGAAAAGCAGCAGTGAGCCTTTAAATGAAAGTTTTAAACAGCTAAAGGAGCCTCTAAAAAAGAGTTTAACTGCAACAAGTTATCAGAAACATTGTATTCTTTTGTTTTTGGCATATTCAGTTGCTGCCTGATTTTTGTCTACTTCTGGTTTGATTTCCATTTCCATTTTACAGCAATATGCTTCTGCTACACAAAGCAGGGAAGTCATAGGTTCATAGGAGGTTACTAGGCTAGCCACCCTAGACCCTTTATAAGCCTAGCCATGTTAATCCCGGCTTGTCCCTATTGTCCTTGGTTATGTGGATATACTTTACAGATCAGCAGTGACTATACATGTCCATGAGGGCCATGGGTGCCACCCCTGGGGTGAATTTGCGGTCACCTGTCCATTTGTCAAGGTTGCACTTGAATAGGGTCATTGAGGAGCCTTGCTTCACATGAATTGGAAGTTTATTCAAGAGCAATGGCAATTTCTGGGAGACATACCTGTCTCTCCAGCATGTTCTATTAATGTCACTGACAAGGTTGAGATCCCTAGAGCGAGTGATGCTGTGTATCTTGATTTGCGGATGTGCAACATTTCCATCAGGTCGGGGACAGAGACTGCCCTGTAGGCCAGGCTCAAGTCACCTCTCAGTAGCCTATATGATACAGAGTACAGTGACAGGGCTTTCAGTCTATCCATGTAGGTCATGGTTTGGAGGCCCTGTATCGTCTTAGTGAGAAACCTGTGTGGTCTCTCCTGTTGATGCAGGTGTCTGGTGAGATGCATGCAGAAGGGAGCATTGTACTTTATTCATGGTCTGAAGAGGGTTGAGTAAAGTGGGGTTATAACATCCTTAGACTTGGATGCAATGACTTACCTGTGAGATGCATAATGTAGAAGGCTTTCCTTACCACCGTAGAAACCTGGTGGTCAAAGTTTAGATTGCTGTTGGCCTGTGTTCCCAGATATCACACTATTGGGTTTGAACTTAGAAAGGTGCTGTCAGTATTGTAATTAGTGGGAAATTCTGCTTTGCCAAATGGTATTATAGTGCATTTTTTGTGTTTAGTTGTAAACCGTGACTTTGGCAACAATCATTTGTTTGTGTTAGCCCCTCCTGTAATATGTTAACATCGTTGGGTGATTCGATGATTGTGCTTAGTTTACAATCATCAGCAAACTTAGTAAGCCGAAGGCCATGTACTTTAGCCTGGACTTCCAAGAACTAGATTCCAAGTAGTAAAGGGCCCAGAACAGATCCTTGCGATATGCCACTGGTGACGAGTCTACTGGGTAGAGGTGGAGTCACCAGTTTTAACAATATGTGTTCTGTTGGTCAGTCAGTTAGCTACCCATCTAGTGATTTAAGGGTTAACACCTAGCTGGAAGAGTTTTTCAATGATACCTGAATAGGGGATTGTGTCAAGGGCTTTGGCTAGGTCCAGATAGATGGTATGCACTGTCTTACATTCATCCAGAGCTTTGGTGACTTTCTCAAAGAAGTCTGCCAGATTCACTAAGCGCAATCTACCCTTAACGAAGCCAAACTGGGTTGAGTCTAGAGTTTGAAGGTTGCCTTATGACCTTGTTGATAAGGTCCATGGTGATCTTTTCCATCGCCTTACAGATGAGGCTGGTTAGACTTACGGGTCTAAAGTTCCTAGGGTTAGTTGATGGCCCCCCTTTATGCAAGGGGATTACTGTTGCTGTTCTGCATTCTGCTGGTACAAAGCCAGTTCTCAGGCTATGGTTAAAGGGAATGGCAAGTAGGTCAGCTATGTCCTGTTTTAGATTGCTTAGTAAGCAACTTGAGATGTTGTCTAGTCCCACAGAGGTTGTGTTTTTGGCCTTGAGAGAACAGATATGACTTGATCTGTAGAGCTACTAGGTAGAGAACTGGTGTCAGGTATGCCTTGGGGTATGGCTGGTGGGGATGGAGGGGATGAGGTTTGCACCAAATCTGTCAGTTAGCAGGTTGGAAATTTCTTCCTTTGTAGTGTAAGTGGTACCATCTACCACCAATTCGGCGTATACCTGGGCACTCCCTTTCAGATTGCTGATGTAAGTAAAGAATGCCTTATGATTGTTCTTGGCTAGGGATGCTATTTTAGCTTCATAATTAGCTTTTAGAGGACATTTAAGACTTCTGATTTGCTTGTTCAATCTGTGGAGGGAATTCTTCCTCTGCAGAAGTAAGTGCCTCTTGTTCTTGGACATCAGTTCCTTCCTTTTGTTATGCAATTTGTTTAAACGAGATGTCCACCAAGTTGGCTTGTTGTTTCAGGAGTGCCTGGTTTTAATCTGATCAGGTACAGGCAAGTCTATACAGTTGTTAAGATGATTATACAGGGCATTTGTGTACATCTCTGCATAGGAGTCATTATTGCCTGTGATTGTAGGGGGTTTAAAACCTTTTATACCATCACTTAGTAGGCTGTAGTTTGCTTTGGAGAAGTTTCTTAGTTTTTTGCTCCTCTTGGGATGTGGGGTCCAACAGTTACTTCAAATGAGACTGATTTATGGTCCAACCTTACAAGGGTGGGCATCACACAGGGGGCAGTGCAGTGACCACCCATGTTGGTGAGTAGTATGTCAAGGACGTCAGAGCATTTGCATTGACAATGTCCAGGAGCCTTTGGGCGAGCATGTTTGAGCTTGTGTATGTTACCCAGTCGATGGAGGGATAATTGAAGTCTCCCATGACTAAGTTGTTGGGCTGTATGGCGAGTGACTCCAGTAAGTTCAGGTAGGCATTGCACTTTTCTTGGTTCATGGAGGGGGGCCTACAGCTGGCAATGATGTGGTAGGATGTTTTGCCTATAGTTAATTGGGCATGGAGTAGTTCGAGAGAGTCATACTGTTTGACCAATCTCTTTGAGTACTTGGCTTTAACGAAGATGGGTATACCTCCAACTTTTGTTCTTTCATGCTCATTCTGAGGTCCGAACGTGTGGAAAGCATTGCAGCCTTGCAGAGCTGGGGTGCTGTCTGTGGCCTTGAGCCTTATTTCAGTGATTACACAGACATCAGCATCTTCCATGGTGAGGAGAGTTTCCAGGGAATGCAGTTTCATGTTCAGACACTTAGCATTAAGCAGCAGAACTTTGAGGTTTATCTCAAGTGGATTTTGCTATGTCAGAAATTTTGTTGTTTTGACATTGCCTAAAAAAGGCACTACGGGGGAGGCTTGCACCTTAGCCAGTATTCGAAAGCCTAGGGGAGACAGGTGCAGACCATCTCTGGCAAAGCAGGGTGGCTGTCGACCATATATTCTCAGGGTGACAAATACTGGATCCCCCTAGAAAGACACCAGAAGCTAAGTCAGTTGTTGAAGTCAATCATTTTTTTGTTTATATTGTGCCATCATCCTGGTTGAAGGTAGAATGCTGCTTAGGGCTAGGGTCATGCAAAAAACTCCCTTACCAGCCTCAGTAAGAAGCTGAGATCCCTCATAAAATCCTCCAAAGCTAGTTACGAAAATAAAATTGTCAAAGATTCCAAAGACAACCACAAGGCATTCTATAGTTATGTGAAGAATCTAAGTTGCAATGCTCAGATCTGCTCTCAGCTACAACAGAATGGCATTAAATATACTGATCCCAAGGATATTGCCAATATCCTGGCAGATTGATTTAGTGCCAACTTCACCCCCTAAAGGGCCCATCTCAATACCAAAGGATTGCCAAATTCTGGTAACCACGGCCACACAGGTAGAAACTGCATGCTCTAGCTAAGAGTGCAGCATCCATGGGACCAGATGACATCCCTGGCTGTGTACTACATGAACTACAGAATGAACTGGCACCTCACCTAAGTGTTATGTTTAATCATAGCCTCACCTCAGGCTTCATGCCCACTGAGTGGCGCACAGCTGCAGTTATCCCACTCCACAAGGGGGAATCCACCTTGGATCCAGGGAACTACCTTCCCATCAGTCTGATGAGCCTCATCTGCAAGAGCATGGAACGCATTATCACAGAACTTTTAAAAAAAGACAATGGCAACCTTCAAACACTGGACTCCACCCAGTTTGGGTTCATGAAGGGCCAATCTTGTCTCCTGAACCTGATTGACTTCTTCGAATCAGTCTCCAGAGCTGTGGACGAGGGTAAGGCAGTCCACACAGCCTAGCTGGACCTCGCCAAGGCCTTCGACACTATCCCCCACTCTGGAATCATAGATAAACTTACTAAGCTGGGCATAAATCCCTACGTCACTCGATGGGTTGCCAACTGACAGAACCCAGACTGTAAATGTAGCTGACTCCAAATCCAGCTCCAGACAAGTGACAAGTGGAATACCTCAGGGTTCAGTCCTGGGACTGCTCTTGTTTGGCATCTATTTCTCTGAAGTACAGGCCAACACTAAGTGACTCTGGTTAACAAAGTTTGCAGATGACTGCAAACTGGGAGCCATTATTGAATCCCCAAATGTTGTGGATATTCTACAAAAGGGCCTTACAGAAACAGATGCTTGGTGCCAGAGCCATGGGCTCAAGCTTAATGCCAAGAAATGTATAGTTAGCCCTTTTGGGAAAAACCATGTACCCATGAATTACCACATAGGTGGCAGTACACTAAACATCGAAAGTGTAATGAGAGACTTAGGGACACAGGTGGACAGTGGTCTCACCTTCGATAACCACATCGCCACAACAGTCAGGAAATCTTTCTATGTGGCACACCTCATCACTAAGGGTTTTTCATCCAGAAAAAAGGAGGTTATTGTCCCACTGTACTCATCCCTCATTAGACCCATTATAGAGTACAATGCCCCGTTTGGTATGTACCTCACAAGACATCTGCAACAGCTGGAAAGGCCGCAGAAATACCTCACTAAAAGAATTACAGGCCTAAAGCAGATGCCCTATGCTGACCGTCTAAAAAAAACTCCAGCTATACTCCGTGGCATATGGTCTACTCAGAGGCGATCACTGCTTAACATACAAGGCCATGTCATACCCTGAGCTGTTGGACATGCTCCACTTAAAGAAATCCCAATCCCTCAGAGACACATGCTCCAGGGATCTAAACCTTGTCATCACAATGAACAAAACATGCTGGAGGGATAGGTTCCTGACCCAGAGACTCCCCATACTCTAGAGTAGACTGCCCATACATGTCAAGCAGAGTGCCTCCTTGGCCCTCTTCAAAAGGAACCTTGACGATTGGATGGGAGATAGGAAATTCACCCCGGGGATCACGTCAGTCGCCCTGCTAGACAGGGGTCCAAGGAAGTAAATAGTGTGGGAAGAAATATCTGGGGAATTGTTTTGCTAGGCTTATATAGGCCCTAGGGCCAATAGCCTAGTACCAATCTATGAACCTATACCTGCCTGCAGCTCATAATCTGAGATTTCAGTCATGCCTCTCTTCATGTAGTCTAGGGAGGTATGTCTCACGTTATTCACCCCAACACGGACTACAACAGAATCATAATGGTACTTGTTATTGAGTGACCTGAGTACATGTGTGATCTGATGGATCCTGGCACCTGGTAGGCAGCTGACCGTGAACTTCTCCTTATTTAGCCTGACAAGGGGAATATCTGTGTGTCTCACTGTGGAGTCTATATAACCAACACATTAGGTTTTGAGGTGTTTTGCCTTAGGGGCTTATTTGGTGAGACATCTTAGACAACTCTCCTCATATTTAAAAACTTTCACTATGTTTGGATTTGATGAAGTCAATAGATATGTATGCAGTCCTACAGTTGCAGATCAATTTCAAGGGGGCCCATACCTCCTTCAGAATGAGAAATATATAATCTTAGTGTACACTAATGTTTACAAATCATTTGGTAAGCGAGAAGCATTTATCTGAAGTTGTTAATCTTCTTCCTATTCATCACTGATTGGTTCGGTTCCGAGCCCTCGGAACCAAGTCGGCCTCATACCAAGCTTGCATGCACCAAAAACTCTCGAGCTGAGCTGCTACCCACAATGCGCTTCACTCAGTTACCCCAGATCTCGTTTGCCGCACTGCCATATAGCAGCGTTTCACCGAGCTCTCCAGCTGCTATATTTTTCAAATTTTATAAGTATTTATGAGTTCTTTTCTGTCAAATTATTATTTTTCTCTATTTTCACAGTCAGCTCTACCCACAGGTTTCGCTTTTATCATACCATTGTTGGGATTTGCCCTTCCAGGCTCCCCAACCAAGTGCCACGGTGACCATAGACGCTTCCTTGATAGGGTGGGGAAGCCACTTCCAGGGAAAGTCAGTCCAAGGCACGTGGTTCAGCATAGAGGTCAACTTGCATGTCAATGTCCTGGAGTTAAGAGCGGTGCTATTGGCGTTGCAAGCATTCTATCTGCTCCTTCCATCAGGAACGATTACTATCCAGTCGGACAACATGTCCGTTGTCTGGTACATAAACAGACAGGGAGGGACCAAATCCTACCCCCTCTGTCACGAAGCCATGAGAATATGGTAGTGAGCGATAGCTTCCAACCGCTTTCTAATCGCAATGCTTATCCCGGGGAGCTCCAACGTGATTGCAGACAAGCTGAGCAGATGCATCCTTTATCCTCACGAGTGGTCTATCAATCCGAGTGTGACGGCAGAAATCTTCAGCCATTGGGGCCAGCCATGCTGCAACCTTTTTGCCTCCCCCTCAAACCCAAAATGCAACAGCTACTTTGCCCTGTTTCCCCCTCACGGGGAGTCACCGAGAGACCCTTTGATTCACGATTGGCCCGCGGGTCTCCTTTATGCTTATTCTCCGATACCTCTAATCCCTCTTTTTCTAAGGAAAGTTATCCGGTTGAGAAGCAAAGTGATCCTCATTGCCCCATTCTGGCCTCATCAAGTGTGGTTTTTCTTCCGTCGACCTCATCTGTTACAACCTCCTTGGATCCTGGACACTCGTCAGGACCTCATATCTCACCCACGAGGGCTGATGCCACCGAATCTTTCCATTCTCAAGCTGACGTCTTGGCTTCTCCACTTCCGTTAGTTGCCAGGCAGGAACTCCTCTCCTCATCTGTCCGTGATGTTATCCTGGCCTCCCACAAACCATCCACCAGAAAACTTTACAGGGACACACGGAAAAGATTCTCTATCTGGTCACATGATTGGATGCTAAATCCGTTCTCTACTCCCATAGCTACTATTCTTCATTATCTTTCTGATTTGTTTGACAGTGGTGCATCAGCCTCCACCATTCAAGTCCATTTAGCAGCTATTTCTAACTTCCCATAATGGTTCTGATGAAGTCCCGCTCATTTCCACTCGACTTTGCAAGACCTTCCTCAAGGGAATTTTCTATTGCAGACCTCCTATCAGGCAACCAGTGGAGGCATAGAATCTTTCCCAGGTTCTCCAGTCTCTCTCTCTACCCCCTTTTGAACCTGCTGTGACATGTGAGCTAATATTCCTGTCATGGAAATCCTTGTTTTTGATGGCAGTCGCTTCAGCCAGACGAATATCTGAGTGGCAAGCCTTATGCATTCAGAGTCCCTATCTAATCTTCCATAAGGACAGAGTATCACTTCGTACTAATCCATCCTTTCTTCCCAAGGTGGTTTCTGACTTTTCTATTAACCAGTCCATTGAGCTCCCTGTATTCTTTCCAAATTATTTAAACAAGGGAGAATACTGCCTGCATTCATTGGATGTTCATAGAGAACTACGTTTCTACCTGGACAGAACAAAGTCCTTTTGCAAGTCAGACCAACTTTTAATTTCCTTTTCTGGTCCTAGAATGGGGTGTGCAGTATCTAAAGTTACTTTGTCAAAATGGCTCAGGGATTGCATTACCTTCTCATATTTGCTTACGAATGAATCTAAGCCTGCTCAAATCAAAGCTCACTCAACTAGGGCTATTGCAGTATCTGTTGCCTTCCACTCTAGAGCCTCCATGGATGACATCTGTGCAGCAGCCATTTGGGCTAAACCCCATACCTTTATCAAGCATTACAAATTGGATCTGATCTCCAGGGGAAGAGCGGCCTTTGGCTCAATGGTTCTCAGGAATGTTCTTCCATAAGGGCCACCCAAGTTCTCCAAGTAGCTTGGGATTCTGTCCCATCAGTGATGAATAAGAAGATTAACAACTTCAGATAAAGAAGTTATGTCTTACCATAACGTTCCATCTGAGTTGTTGATCTTCTCCCAGTCATCACACCCTCCCACCAACCCCCACCAAAGGCTCCTGGTGGATCTTCTGGGTCTTTGTGGTGTTTCAGGGTTTCTGCGCAGAGATGGCCTCAGACTTTCTGTTTCTTCTGTATGTTGCATGCAAACTTGATCTGAGGTAACTGAGTGAAGGGCATTGTGGGTAGCAGCTTAGCTCGAGAGTTTTTGGTGCACGCAAGCTTGGTATAAGACCGGCTCGGAACCGAACCCATCAGTGATGATTGGAAGAAGATCAACAACTCAGATGGAACGTTATGGTAAGACATAACTTCTTTTTCTTGTTTTCCTGTCCAACTAATCCAGTACCTTTTGGGGCCGATCACCCCAAAACTGTAAGTTAGAACAGGAAGAGCAAATTGATTTATAGCTTAGACTTTGGTCCCAGATGTCAGGAATGTTTTCAGTATTAATTTAGTCTTCAGAAATATTCCTTATTGAGTTTTGGTCGCATTTGTTCATGTTTTATTGTTGATCCTTATCAATTCCCAAATATTGTACACTCCCTCCTCCTCAAGTTCCTTTATATCACATTCCTGTCCCAGACTGATTTTCTTGTTCCAGCTTTCCTGCTTTAAATGTTTTTGCAAATTTATCAAGATCAAATAGCATTCTTATATAGTCTGAGAAGGTTTTGACAATTTGCAGTTGTGTTTTTAGCTCCTCATCTGATGAACTATGCTGTTTTGAATCATCCACAAAATGAAGATGAGAAGTCTTTACATTTGGTGGTTTTCTGGGAGCGAAATTGCAACTATGACCTAATCTGTTAAGTAGACTACTCAATGGGTTAAGGGTAAAACAAAAGAGCAGTGGTGATAGAGTCACCCTGGAATATTCCCCTTTGAATTTTTATCCCTGCAATGATAATTTATCTTTATTATTGCTTAGCTGCAAAGTGGCTTGCCACTGTATAAATGATTAATGTAGGCTGTATCCTGTACAATTGTGAGCACAACTTTATCCATGAATGTGGGATGCTGTCAATCTATGCCACAGTTAATTTTTTCCCCTTTTTACAGTTTTCCATTTTGACTTTATTTAACAACAAATGATCCTTTGTTCCATAACGCTTCTTTTGTTACCATTTTGTGCTATTGCCATGATTGGGTTTTCTTCAAAATGACTAAACTCTGTTGGCATAGATTCTAGTATATATTTTGTACATCATCAGAAGTCAAGTTATTGGGCTGTAATTTTTATGATAGCTTGCAGGCTCAATTATAAGGAGGAGTATTGTTTTTCCTATTGTGAACTAGGTTTGCATCTGGCCGGGATGTGCATATAAGTAATTGGGGCTAAATCTTTGTGAAAAAATGTTTACCCAGAAGTTAAGTACTGCGTCTGGGTTTGGGATTTTCCAGTAAGAGCTTTTCTTAATTTTGTTTTGGTTTCTCTGGCCATTATGTCTTCCCATTTCATATCCTGTATAGTTGAACTTATTACTGTTTCTTTTACTTCTATCCATTCAGCATCTTTATGTTCCACAGTGTCTTCATAGATATTTCTCCAAAATGTGTTTTATTTCTTTTTTTTTTTTTTTTTTTTTTTTTTGTGGTGGTGTCCCTCCCTGTTCCTTTTGCTTTGTTTCCCAGTTCTATATAAAACTTTTTGGGTCATCAATAAACTGCATATTTTATACTTTTCCTTTTTATATTTCTGCATATCTTCTAATTTTTTCTGCCTTTTCTTTTTTTTCAAAACAAGTTTATTGTTTTAACATATAAGAGAAATATCATAACAATTTTATACAAATAATTAAAAATAGGTATTATTATAATTTTTCTGCCTTTTCTGATATCTTTAGTTTATCATTTGCAATAATGTACAAAAGATCCCAGTCTGTACTGATACTGCACATTGCTTTTATCATGTCTGTCTTTCTAAGTATTTTTTGTTTGTTTGTTCTGCTCCTTCTTCTATACTGTCCTAACAGTGGTGCTTCTTGTCCTAATAGCTTTATGGTTTTCTCTTTTCATTGCTTCCATGATGGCATTCGATTTCTTCCCTTCCTTTCTCTTATTGCTCTTTTTGTAGTGAGATTCTATCTTTTATTAATTTAGCTGCACATTAATATATCCTGTTTACTTCTGTTATATCACACAAATTGCTGTTAATAGTCTTGATTACTATGTTCAACTGTTTGATCAGACTTGTAACATTTTGGGTCTTAAAATTTACTTTCTGAAATATTTATTTCGTTAATCATAATATGTCTATTAAATCAAGCAACTCTTCCCTTAGATCATTTTCTTCTAAACTGAGGGCACATTCTTTGTTCCTGCGGTCATTTTACAGAAACTTTCAGAACATCTTCCTGTGACATATTTTCCATCTGCATCCTGCATCATTCGTTTTTCTTTTATGTGGGAATTCATTGGCCTATCACACTACAACATTGACTGTGTCAGAGTTGCCAATGTTTCCTGCTGCTTCTCCTTGTGTGCAACTCCAACTAGACTTTTGTACTTGTTTCCTACTGAAGCCTCCAGAACATCTTTGTGTGGCAAATGATCACATACTTCCTGTTTTTCATTAATTTGGCGATTCATTGTTTCATCATACTGTGATGTTACCCGAGTTGGACTTTCTATTTTACAATTTTTTGTATTGTCAGATTTTCCATATCCAGATGCCTGTGCCTCTATTTCTCTTCACATACCTTTGTTGCTGCCTTTTATATTGATTACCTTTGCTTTCTTCTTCGTGTAAATATTGCAGCATATAAAATCTTTTTTTCTTTCCCATATCAATACTTTTTCATTAGATGTTTCCCGCTCGACTGTTATCTCCTTGCTTTGGGGACTCATTTGTTCCATTATGCTGTGGCATAACCTGGGTTAGACTTTCTACACTAAAGCCTTCACTGAGTAGATATTCCATAATGTCAGCTTCAATTTGTTTAACTTCCACTTTATTAATCTCTTCTACATTCCCTCTTTGATATTTTTTTTTTTGTATTGTGAAATTTTCCATGTATGGGTTGCCTTGCTTGTATTTCTCTTCAACTATCTTTGGTGCTGCTTTTTTGTATTGCTTAGGTTGGCTTTCTCCTTTGCATAAATATTGTACCATATCAGATCTGTTTCTTTCCCATGCCAATGTTTCTTCTTTATACCTTTCAAAAATCTCTAGGTTTTACTCGTTATATTTTCTACTTCCTGTGTTGCTTCTTTTTCCAAGCAGCCCAAAGTTTCTTTGTGTGTGTGTGTGTGTGTGTGTGTGTGTGTGTGTGTGTGTGTGTGTGTATATATATATATATATATATATATATATATATATATATATATATTGTTTTTCATGGATCTGTTGTATTAATGAATTTGCATTTGAAGCTTTTGACAGTTTTTCTTATGCAAGTATTTTTCTTTCCTCTAATTTTGGTCTTAATCTTTTTGAATATCTTCTATCTGGAAATTCTGGCATTCTTGCATAGTAGTATTGATACATAATTTCTTCCTTATCCTCAGTAGTCCACCAAGTTTAACAGATATGATCTCCACTTGACAAAGCCAAACTGGATGGGGTCGAATGTCTGGAGATTTCCTATATCTTTATTAATACGTTCATAGGTGTTTACTAGGCTAACGACCACAAGGGTGTTTTTAAGCCTAGCCATGCATCCCAAATCTTTGACAAGTTCTAATACCCTTGGTAAGTGTAAGCATGAGCCTGGGAGATTAACCGTTTACAGGTAACTTGTGTCCATTAGAGGCATAGGTGCCAAACCAGGGATGAATTTCTGTTTTCCCATCCAGTTGTCCAAGTTGCACTTGAATTGGGTTAGAGAGGAACTCTACTTCACATGGATGGGGAGCCTGATGTTCTTCGTATTTCACTGTTGCAGTCATCACATTTGGGTTATCTGCTTGCAGGTTGCCCTCAGTCGGCCTGATTATCAAAGTCTTGGGTCCTGCGTCGGTTGCTGTCTCATCTTCCATGATGTCAGGGGTATAAAGCATGCAGCCGATGCCATTACATCAGTCTTTCTTGCCGTGCGGTGCCCTAAGCAGAAGCAGTTCGCAAGTGCCGGTCGGCTGACTCCTGAAATTTTCATTTTTGAGTTTCTTAACCGAAGTCTTCAACTAAGCTAAGTACCCCATTGGGGAAACTTTTTCTTGCTCTAAACCAATGTCAGTAAAAGTCAATAATTGCATTTCTTGTGGAAAGCAAGTACTGCATTCTTTGCCTAGGCCCTGACCACGACGTATCTCGCTGATGGTTTTGGGCCTTATTCAAACAACAAAGTATTCGTCGTTGGTTTATTTATGCTTCTAAATATTTTGGTACTCAGTTCAATTATCCAGATATGGCTTCGGTAAGCCACCACTGGCATTCCAAAAAAATGCAAGGATAAAGACAGAGACAGACCGCATAGGTCCAAAACTGCTGACGCCGCTTCTCCTAAGCCAGTCGCCAGTTCGCCAGTACTCAGTGAGGCGCTTTCGCAGCCCCTGATAGCCACTAATTCAGATTCGCAGGCCTCTACTGAGACCCATTCAGAGTCCGGTATGCAGCGAGATGCTTCAACTGTGGAACCTGCGGATGTCTCTGCCTTGGATGGGTCCGGAGCCGCTGTGCAGGCACCGGCTTCTGAGGGTGTATTCAGGCCTACTGACTTGCATATTAAACCAACACCATCTTCTTCTTCAAGGCCTAAAACTCGATCCATGCCTAGAAAACTGATGCCCAGACCACATGGTCAGGCCTCTATGCCTAAAAAACAAATGACAAGAATGGCTGAAGACCTTATTACTTTAATCAGGGGAAGCCAACCTTCCCCCTCTAAGAGACCTAGGACTGAGTTTGCTTATGATTCTTATGATCAGGATTCTGAAATTTCTGTTTCCTCTGATGACCAGGATATACCCTTATCTACCTATGAGGATTCTAATGCAGAGGACTCTATTCCCTCTGCTTCCCCTCCAGAGGATTTCTCTTTTGGTGAAACCTTGCATACTCTTAGGGAGCATTTTCGCTGGGAAAGCCAGGATTACTCTGACTCTAAAAAGAGGCTTAGGGATTTCTTACTCCTGCCCCAACACAGGCCTTTAGCTATCCCCCCTGTACTGGACATTGTTGATGATGCCTTTTCGGAATCTAGCTTGGCCCCTGACTCTTTACCTCCTGCTCCCAAAAACCTTTTAGATATTACAGGGTTCCTGACTCTCACAAGTTCCTTTTTAAAAATCCTACTGCGGATCCTGAGACCATTTCACAGGGACCCAAGGGCATTAAGGCTACTACTGCCAAAAATCCTACCTCCTCTGATAGAGATTCCAGGGCGCTGGATAGATGGGGTAAGAATGTATACACTTCTGCAGCCTTGGCCATTAGGGCCTTAAACTGCCAGTTTCATATGTTAAAGTCTCAACAGCATATTATTGGATTGCTTAAACAGAAAATGATGTTGATTCCTGACTGTGCTGAAAATAAAGATTTACAGGATTTAATGCATTCTGCTGAACAAGTTGGAAAACATACTTTGCAATGTGGTTTTGATTCACTAGAGGCATCTTGCAGGGCTACTAACACTGGGTCTGTACTTAGAAGGCATGTTTGGCTTGAGCAATCTTTGCCAGATCATGTTAAAACTAAATTGCTGGATGCTCCCTTAAACCAAGACCGCCTGTTTGGCAGCAAAGCAGAAAAGTACTTAAAAAGATGGAGGAAAAAGCTAAATCTATGCAAACTGTTAAATATTTCCTGGAAGTACAGCCTCCCATATTTAGCAGGCATTGGCCCTCTAAAAATTAGTCCTTTCCTGCCTCTTCCAGGCCTTCTCAGTCCAAACCCAGAACCAGCAGAACACCAAGGCTTCAGTCACAAGGTACTCACAGGGCTAAGCAGTGTGGGGCTCCCACTTCCAAAGCAGGGAGTGGTAAGACTCCCCCTATGGTAAACTGTCTCAATTACTTAACTTTAAATCTTCCAAGCCCTGCACAACTACCTGTTCCCTTAGGGGGAAAGATTGCCCGGCAGGCAAAAAACTGGGAACTCATTACCCAGGACAAATGGGTTGTAAATATAGTTTGCCAAGGATACAGATTCCACTTTCCCTCCTTACCAACCCCAAATGGTTGGCCAGACCTACCCCCAAATCAGTGGGCAGAGGCTCAAAAGCAAATTCTCACTCTCTTAAGCATCAGAGCTATTTAACCTGTTCCAGAAGAGAAATGGAGACAAGGTTTCTACTCAAGACTTTTCCTGGTGCCCAGAAAAGACAACTCCTGGCGTCCTATACTGGATTTCTCTATACTGAACACATTTTTGGTGATTCCAAAATTCAAGATGCAAACTCTTCACCAGCTGCTTCCTATGCTAGGCAAAGATGCTTGGTTGACAACACTGGATTTAAAGGAAGCTTACCTGCACATCCCAATAGGGAATCCTGCCGAAGATACCTACGCTTCAAAGCAGACTATATGCACTATCAGTTCCCTGCACTGCCCTTTGGCTTATCTACTGCACCCAGGGTATTCACAAAGTGCCTGGCTCCAGTCATTGCATTTTGCAGGCAAAGAAATATCCAAATATATCCATACCTGAACGATTGTCTAATTCATGCAGAAATCCAGGACATACTATTGAATCATCTGGCGTTTGTACAGAAATTGCTAACTTCTCTGGGGTACACCATAAACAAAAATAAATCACATTTTGTACCCTGCCAACAAATTGTATTCATGGGAGCAAGCTTGAACACAACTTCCCAGATTGCTTTTCTCACACCAGAAAAACAAATTCAGTTGACAGCCTACTTCAAACTACTGGCCACAAAGACCCAGTTATCTGCAAGGAAAATACTGCAAGCCCTGGGGTTCATGGCCTCCTGCATTCTACTAATTCCATATGCAAGACTGCATATGAGTAAACAACAATGGTATCTAAAAAGTCTATGATGTCAACATTTTCGGGATCTAGAAGCAATGATTCCTATCATTCCTTGTCTACAGATAGAGTTCCTTTGGTGGGCAGACGCCTATCACCAAAACAAGGGACTGCCATTCACTCTACCCCCTGCCGCCTAAACCCTAACAACAGACGCATCAGACTATGCATGGGGGGCTCACTTGGCAGGGAAGTGCATTCAGGGCAAATGGAGCCCAAGTCAAATGCACCTGCACATCAATCAGAAAGAAATGTTAGCTGTACAGAATGCTCTGACAGCCTTCAAGGACCACATCCTTCCAGGACAATTAATGGTAAAGACGGACAACACCACTGTTATGTGGTACATAAACAAGCAGGGGGGAACCCACTCATACCCTCTCTGCAGACTAGCCATGGCTCTGTGGAACACAGCCTTGAGCTACCAAGTGCACTTACAGGCTCAATTATTGCCAGGAAGGCTAAACACACTGGCAGACAACCTAAGCAGAAATCACATGGACCCACACGAATGGAAACTGGAACCAACGATATTCAACATGTTGAGAAACAAATGGGGGAGCCCAGATATAGACCTGTTTGCCTCCCCGAAGAACTACCAATTGGAAAAATTCTGCACAAGGACTCCCCACAAACAAGCTTGGAAAGTGGATGCCCTGTCCTTCACCTGGAAAAACCTATCAGTTTATGCCTTTCCCCCTCTGCCTCTCCTCTCTAAGGTACTACTAAAGATCAAACGGGACAAACCAAGGATGATACTGATTGCACCGCACTGGCCACGCCAACACTGGTACCCCTTTTGCGCAGTGTGTCACTGCTGGCACCAGTGCACCTGCCTCAGACCCCTGTCCTGCTGTCCCAGTAGGAGGGCCAGATTCAGCACCAACAGCTTCAAACCCTGAACCTGGCAGCCTGGCTAATTACCTAATCTCTCTGTTACCATCACTCAGTAAGCAAGTGTTGGATGTCATTCTGGAGGCAAGGTGGCCCAGTACTAGAAAATCCTATGCTGAAAAATGGAAAAGATTCTGTTCCTGGAACCAAGCTCAGGGGATGGGCACAGCAATGCCCAATTTACCTCAGATTCTTCAATACATAACTGAGATGCTGCACAAGGGCCTTTCCTTTTCCTCCATTAAAATTCATGCCTCAGCCATTTCAGCTCATTACAACACAGAACCACCTCTCTTCTCTTATCCACTGCTGAAGCAGTTCCTCAGAAGGGCCAAGAACTTAAGACCACCCAAGAGAGCCCCTACTCCAGCCTGGGACCTTAACTTTCTATTGGGAAAACTCACTCTACCTCCTTTTGAGTCAGCTGCAAATGCAGAGTTGAAATTCCTTTCTTGGAAAACAGCCTTCCTTTTAGCCATCACTTTAGCTAGAAGGGTGTCTGAATTACAGGCCCTCATGGCAGTGGAGCCTTTCATCATTTTTCATGCAGATAGGGTGTCCCTCAGGACCAATCCCTCCTTCATGCCCAAGGAGGTATCCACTGTGGCCCTTAATCAGTCTATTCATTTGCCAACCTTCTTTTCTAATCCACAGAACAAATGGGAACGGATACTGCACTCCTTAGATGTGCACAGACAACTTAGATTTTATTTGGACAGGACTAAACCTCTCAGGAAATCTGAACAACTGCTGGTTGCATTTGCTGCAGGAGCAGAGGGGAAGGCCATTTCAAAGCAAACCATTTCTAAATGGATAGGCCATTGCATTAATTTCTGCTGTAAGCACCATGGAAAACCTACAACACAGGGGGTTAGACCACATTCAACCAGGGCTGCATCTACCTCTACAGCCTTTCTCAAAGGTGTCCCTACCAGGGACATCCTAGAGGCTGCTACCTGGAATTCTGTACATAACTTCACCAAGCATTACCATTTGCCAATTTTCTGTAAATGCAGAGCTGGCATTGCCACTGCAGTCTTGCAGGGCCTTATAGCTGGTCCAAATGCTATCTAATTTCCTCCTCCCATCCTTAGCTTTGGGAATCTACCCAAATGTGATGACTGCAACAGTGAAACATGAAGAACATAGTACAGTTGTGTACACTTACCATAAATGTAGGTATTCGAGTGTATTCACTGTTGCAGTCCTAATTACCTCCCTCCAACCCCCTGACTTCTATTGGCTATACCTCTATTCTTGCTTACTATGTTTAAAGCTTTTTGGTGCATTTGCTTTTTTGTTGGAAGTGTAACCTTATATATATATATATATATATATATATATATATATATATATATATATATATATAAAATTGCTTCCCATTATGGGGGCACCTAACATCTGGGGCAAGAAAAACTGATGTAATGGCATTGGCTGCATGCTTTATACCCCTGACTACCTGACGTCATGGAAGATGAGACAGCAACTGACGCAGGGCCCAAGACTTTGATAATCAGGCCGACTGAGGTCTACCTGCAAGCAGATAATCCAAATGTGATGACTGCAACAGTGAATACACTCGAACATCTACATTTATGGTAACTGTACATGTTATGTAGTCCAATCTCGCCTACATTCTTACCCGTGGGTTTGGAGCCGAATATTGGCTCCAACTCAGCCGATTTTACTAGCTCAAAGTCTCTCATTGGCTGGGCTAAGAGGGTATCCCATGGTGCACTGCTCCATATCCCCAGATCTCGTTTGCCGCTTGTGTAGCTCGGACGTGGTCTCGTTTGGCTGTGGCTAAGTGCCTTCTTTTTTGCTATTTCTCCTAGAAAAATTTGATAATTCATACCCAAAAGCTATTTTAATAGCTATTTCTTGTTGCTGTCGCTGTGTTTGAGTGGGATTGTTTTGTTTTTGTTATCCCTAACTGTTCCAGCGGGCTAGGCCAGTTTTAGTTAGGGGACCTAGTCCTCCCCTGTGTGATTGTGTTTATCTGTGTGTTCCCTAGAAGAACCATTCCAGTTAGAGGTTCTTAGAGTGTGTCTAGTACTGTTTTTTTTTCTGGTGTTCCTCAATTGTGTGTTTTCCCACCCTTTTTTGTAAGTTGTGTACTAGGTGGTTTCACTAGCGTTAGTCATAAAATGTCTAAGGATCAGAAGGAGCATAAGCCTTCTGGCTTTAAAAAATGTTCCAAATGTGGATATAAGATGTCCATCATGGATGGACACTCTGTGTGTGTCTACTGCTTTGGAGCCATCCATTTACAGGAGTCGTGTAGCTTTTGCCACGTGTTCAGTCCTAGGGTGCTCCAGGACAGGAAAAATAAATTGATTTTAAAGGGACTTCTAAAACCATCATTTAAGGAAGCTATAGACTTGGCTCCTAGTCCTCAGTCAAAATCTAAAGCTTCCATGGCTAAGAAAAGGTCTCCGGCTCCATCTGCCACGTCAGAGCCTCCGGAGAAGATTACTGTTTTGGACTCTACCTCCTCGGCTCCACTGTCCTTGGGGCCGCAGGAGGTATCAGTGTTAACTGAATCGGCGTCGGCTCCTATTATTCTTGAACCCATTCGGAGCCGTTCGCCCAGTGTGAGGCATGGTTCACCTGACAAGAGATCCCAATCTCCATCGCTCTCCTCTAAATCCTCCAGGCTTTCTGATTTGGATGTTGATAAGGTGGTGCAGAGGCTCCTGCAGTCGCCAGTGTTAGCTAAATTGTTCTCGGCTCTGACCCACTCGGCTCCGGAGCCAGTTCCTATGACTGTTTCGATGATTCCTCCTCCGAGCACATCCTTGTCGTCGGATCCGGTATGCTCCGCTCCGAGTGATGTTCCTGCGCCGGCTCCAATGCCCCCTCTGGGTCTGTCGGTGCCGACCTCGGCTCCAACCAAGTCGGTTTTGTCCACAGGGTTTGAGAATCTGGTCTCTTTGGTCGGGCCTGAGGGGGATACTTCGGAACATCTGTCAGTTCCGAGTCTCCCACTCAGTGCATCGGCTCGTAGGACCCCGGTCCCGGTCGTGGCCTTGGAGGCTGGTCGGTCCTCGGACTCGGGGGGGGGGGACCTGCCTTTGAGGCCATGTGGAGCGCGCTGGCTAGATCGTCAGCTACATCACCCAGGTCGGTCATTCCGTCCCCCACCACACCGGTGAGAGCTTCTGACACTCACCTATCCATGGACAGTAGAGCGCCAGGCCCTAAGGATACCCCCACGAGCGATCCCCAACTTTCTGAGGGTCTCCCAGAGCCTGTGCCTGAGGAGCCTCCTAGAAAGAAATTGTGCAAGAGGAAGCACATAGACTCCCAGGATGAGCCTCTCACCTCCGATACTGACCTCGAGTAATCGGAAGGGTCCCCCAAGTCTTCCTCTGATGATGTTTCCTTCTCCGATATCCTGGAGATACTGAAACAAAGAGGAAACTGGCCTTCCAAAGCTCCTTCCGAGGAGGAGTCAGTATTTCTTAAGGCTTTTGGTGCTCAACCCTCTGCCTCCTGGATGTCTCCACCCTTCGACAAACTTCTTGACCTCATTTGTACTAACAAACACTGTAGCAGCCAAACGACACTAATACAACAGAACCACGGCGTTACTACCTGCTGCTTAACGCCAAATGCGTAGACTGTAATACTCCAAACTGAAAATTTGATCCAATACACGAAGTTTGTGAACTTAGTTTAAAACCATTTATTGCACACAAATGATTAAGCGCTTTCACCTACATCCAAGGTAGGCTTCTTCAGAATAAAAAACATTTCATTTACAAAGCTTAAGTAGTTAAAATTGGCGCCAAAAAAAACTCAAATCCTTAAAGAGATATGCACTTGTTATTGAAAGTATACTAATATGTACTCTCATACTGTAAACAGTCAAACTAAATATAACATATTATAAATAAAACAATTTGTACTAAAGCATGATAAAGAATTAAAAATATGAATAGTACATCATACATTACAATAATTTCATTGACAGTATTCTATAATACTTTTAGTAGATACGACCTCATTTGTCAAAGAGTGTGGGAAAACCCTGATTCTGTGGAGCCCGTGCCCAGGTGTCCCAACAAATTCCTGTCCACACCCCAGGGAAAAGAGTTTCTGTCAAAAGGAGTCCCTGTTGATGCCATGGTGGTGGCGGCAGCCACCCAGAAGGAAGTTGCAGAGTCTTCTTCATCGGTCCATCCTCCTAACAAAGAGTCTAGGACCATGGACCGGTACGGGAAGGGTACCCTATCTTCAGCAACTTTCACTTTACGGTTGCTGAATTATTTGTCTCACTTCACTCGGCTCCAGAGAGATCTCCTCAAAGAGTTGGGAGATACTCTTGCGGGTAACATACCTGAGGCGGTGGCTCAGACGGTTAACGCCCAGGTTTCTACCCTCAATTCCATCGCTAACTCGTCCATGCGGCTCATTTCGTATGCAGCCGAGGGAGCAAGTAGGGCAGCAAGCTCAGGGGTCGCCCTTAGAAGGCAAGCCTGGCTGTGCCTGTGTCACTTTGCGGAGGCCTTCAAGTCTTCCTTCACTGACGCCCCATTTGACGGTTCCTCCTTGATTGGGACCAAAGTGAAAGACACCCTCACCAGGTGCGAGCAAGAAGGAAAGACCCTGTCTGCCATTGGGGTCCATTTTTCCCTTCCTTCTAGGCCTTATCCCAAGGCCCAGCGGGGGGGGGGGGGGTTCAAGAAATCACAAAGGTTTTTTCCTGACGCACAAGGTGAACCCCCCTCCAGAGGCAGGAGAGGGGGGGATTACTCAGGGAGACGTCGCCCCAGAGGCAGAGGGGGCCCCCGCAATTCGGGAGACCGCGACTCCTCCGTGGCTCCCCATACTCTCATTCCTGAGGGTGTGCCCGACTGCGCTTATCCGGAGCCAGTCTGGGGTCGAATTTCCTTATATCCGGAAGCCTGGGAGAGCATTACCCAGGACCGATGGGTATTACGGATAATTTCCAGAAGTTACCTCATTCCATTCTCTTCAGTACCCCCGTCAATCAGAAAAATCCCAGACGTTCCACCCAGTCAAAGGGATCAAGTAGCCTCAGAGATCTCGCAGCTGCTAGAAAAAGGAGCCATCCAACGAGTCCCCTCAGACCAAATCGGATTAGGGACTTACTCAAGATTCTTTTGGTGCCGAAAAGAACAGGGGACCTGAGACTCAACAATTACATACACAAGTCCAAGTTCTGTATGGTCACACTACAATCGATTCTCCCATTGTTGGGAGAGGAGGTATGGATGTGCTCCATCGATATCAAGGATGCTTACTACCATGTCAAAATGGACAGAGCATCCAGGAGTCACCTACGCTTCCGGCTGGGAGCCAGTCACTTTCAGTTTCGAGCCCTGCCCTTTGGTCTCACCACAGCTCCCAGGGTATTCACCAAATGTATGGCAGTGGTGACGGCTCACTTGAGACATCAGGGATTCCAGGTGTTAATGTACCTGGACGAATGGCTCCTTACCGCCCCCACCAGGCATCAACTAGTTCAGACCAGGGACGCTACTATCAGTCTATGTCACCAGTTGGTCATAACAATAAACTGGGAAAAATCTGCCTTATTGCCCTCACAACGTGTCACCTTTATAGGAGCAGAGTTGGACACCATTTGAATGCGAGCATTCTTACCACAAGAAAAAATCACAGTATTACAACAACAAATACACATACTGATGTCCCTGAGACATGCAAAGGCAAGACTGATTCTACAACTCCTAGGGACCATGGCAGCAACTATCATGTTGGTCCCTCTAGCGAGATTACACATGAGACTTCTTCAATGGCTCCTCTTTGTCCAGTGGTCTCTTCAAGACTCCCACTATCTCATCCCATCTTACTCACAGACAGGTGCAAGCAGGACCTCCGTTGGTGGCTGTGCACCAACAATTTGAATGGGGGAAAGCCCTTCGTTCCACCCGTCCCTGTTGCCACGGTGACCACGGACACCTCCCAGATGGGGTGGGGGGGGCATTATCTCGGCAGGACAGTCCAAGGCACGTGGCAGGAACACGAGATACATTTGCATATAAACGTCCTGGAGATGAGAGCAGTGCTTCTTGCGTTGCAGGCACTTCAAAAAGTTCTTCCTCTAGGGACTATTGCGATACACTCAGACAACATGTCAGTAGTGTGGTATCTCAACAAGCAAGGGGGAACCTGGTCTTACCCTCTATGCAGAGAGGCTATGCGAGTGTGGCATTGGGCAATAGCTTCCCAACGGTTTCTGGTGGCAATGCACATTCCGGGTAAGTCCAGCGTAATAGCGGACAGGGTAAGCAGAGCTATCCTTATGCCTTACGAGTGGTCCCTGAATCGCCTGGTTGCAGAGCGAATCTTCAGCAGATGGGGTCAGCCTTGCTGCGACCTTTTTGCCAGCCCTCTCAATGCAAAATGCAGCAACTACTTCACGCTGATCCCCCCCACAGGGGGAATCACCCAGGGACGCTCTGGTTCACGATTGGCCCTCCGGTCTGCTTTATGCTTTCCCTCCATTTCCCCTCCTCACAAGGGTGATTCGGAAAGCGCAGTCCTTGGGAAGCAGAATGATTCTGATTGCCCCACACTGGCCTCGTCAAGTCTGGCTCCCCTTTCTTCAACCATACATTGTGGACACTCCTTGGATTCTGGACCCTCTACCAGATTTACTGACACACATGTCGGGACAGTTCCACCCCTCTTTGAGGACACTCCAGTTGACAGCCTGGCTACTCCACTTCCATCGCTAGTCAGACGTCATAATTTTTCACCGGAAGTGGTCCATATATTATCGTCCTCTCATAAGCCATCCACTAGAAAGATTTATTCTAGCAAATGGAAAAGGTTCTCTATATGGGCACATACTAGAGGCATTGATCCTTGCACAGCTCCAATAGATTCAGTTCTGGAGTTCTTGTCTATGCTGTTCTATCAGGGGTCCGCATCAGCTACCATCAAAGTTCAGCTGGCGGCGATATCTAATTTCCACGTAGCGAATTAACCTAGTCTCATGGCACACAGACTATGCAAAGCATTCCTTAAAGGTACTCTGTTGCTTCGTCCCCCAGTGTCCAAACCTGTCATGCCCTGAGATCTCAATTTTGTTCTTCAAGCCCTTACTCTACCACCATTTGAACCTGCAGCTACCTGTGAATTAAAATTCTTGACATGGAAAACAGCATTCTTAACAGCAGTCACTTCAGCAAGGTGGGTTTCGGAAATTCAAGCCCTCTCCATCAAACCCCCATATTTAATCTTCCATAAAGATAGGGTCTCTCTCAGACCAAACCCCTCATTCCTTCCTAAAGTGGCTTCTGTGTCTAACATGAATCAGTCCATTGAGCTGCCTGTGTTCTTCCCCCACTTTTCTAACAAGGCAGAATTTAGATTTCATCAATTGGATGTACATAGACAGTTACGCTTCTATCTACACCGGACAAAAGATATCCGGAAATCTGACCAACTGTTTGTCTCCTTTTCGGAAAACCGATTTGGTTCTCCCGTATCCAAGGTCACGCTGTCTAGATGGATAGCCAGTTGTATCTCTTTCATCTGTCAGGCAGGAGGTAAATATTTGCCATTTCCAGTCAAGGCACATTCTACTCGGGCTGTTTCTACATCCGCAGCCTATCAAGCTAGATTGTCAATGGATGATATATGTGCTGCAGCTACTTGGGCTTCTCCTCACACCTTTGTTTCGCATTACAAATTGGACGTGGTCTCCAGGGGCAGATCTTCCTTTGGCTCCACAGTTCTCAGGAGTATTTTCCTATGAGCCACCCAGGATGTAGGTGCTAGAGATGCTGTCCCACGGGTAAGAATGTAGGTGAGATAGGACTACATGACATCCAAGAAGTTATGTACTCTACCTCCTCGGCTCCACTGTCTGTATGTAGTCCATCTCACCTCACATTCTTAATTACCCTCCCACCTTCCCCCTGCCTGGAGGATTTGGAAGTTAGGTTGTCACCTACAGAGTCCCTTTGATTAGTTTATTGTTTATATGGATGTGATGTGTGTATGGAGTACAAATGTTGTTTTGCAGCAAACCAGATCTGGGGATATGGAGCAGTGCACCATGGGATACCCTCTTAGCCCAGCCAATGAGAGACTTTGAGCTAGTAAAATCGGCCGAGTCTGAGCCGATTTTCGGCTCCGAACCCATGGGTAAGAATGTGAGGCGAGATGGACTACATACATCGAATGTTATGGTGAGTACATAACTTCTTGTTTCCATAGACGGGGTAGTCTCTGGGATACATACTATCTCTTCAGGAGGTCCTATTTTTATCACAGGCAAGGTTTAAGTCTTTAGAATGGGTAATTCTGATGCTGTTTGTTTTGTGGATATGCAAGAAGTCCATCAGAGTGGGGTCTGACAATGCCCTGTATGCTAGTCATAGTTCTCCCCTCAAAAGCGTGTAGGAGACAGAATACAGGGTTAGGGCCTTGAGGCAGTCTGCATTGGACATTTTACTTGCGCCCTGTATTCTTTTAGTGAGGAACCTCTGTGGACATTCCACTTGTTGGATATGCCTGGTTATGTACATACAAAAGGGGGCATTGTACTCAGTGATAAGTCTGATAAATGCATAATACAGTGGAACAATGATTTCCTTGGACTTGGATGTCATACCTTTGTTTAGAAGTTGCACAACATAGAATGATTTCCTCACCACTGTAGACACGTGATGATCAAAGGCTGGATTACTATCTATGTGTGCCCCTAAGTCCCTGACGTGTGTTTTCAATATGATAGTTACCAGGGATGGATGACTTGCCAAAGGATACTATTAAGCATTTCTTGGAATTTAGTTTTAGTCCATGGATTTGGCACCAGTTGTTTGTCTGTTTCAGCCCCTCCTGGAGAACATTTGTGTCATTGTGAGATTCAATGACTGTTCCTAATTTGCAATCATCTGCAGATTTGGTCAGCCAGAGACCACTGACATTGGCCTTGACTTCTGAGAAGTAAATGCCAAAAAGGAGCGGTCCAAGGACTGATAGTCCCTGAGGGACTGCACTTGTGACTGGCTCTTTGTAGAGGTGGGACTCCCCAATTCTAATTTCCTGGGTCCTGTCTCTGAGCCAGTTGGCTATCCACCAGCTGACATATGGGTTTGTACCAAACCTCTTGAGTTTATCAATAATGCCTGAGTGGGGTATTGTGTCAAATGCCTTGGCCAGGCCAAGGTAGGCAGTTTGATCGATTTTGCCCTCATCCATTGCTTTGTTGACCTTTTCAAAGAAGTCCATCAGGTTGAGTAGGCATGATCTGCACTTGACGAAACCAAAATGGGTAGATTCCAGTCTCTGGAAGTTTACTATATCTCTGTTGATCATCTCCTTTATAATTCTTTCCATGGTTTTACATATAAGACTGGTAAGACATGTGGGTCTGTAGTTTCCAGGGTCTGTAGATGGCCCACCTTTGTGCAGAGAGATGACTGTTGCCTTTCTCCATTCCTGAGGCACAAAGCATGTTCAGAGGCTACAGTTAAACAGTAATTCCAGAGGTCCTGATAGATCATGTTTCATGCTGTTTAGAAGGCATCCTGGGATATTGTCTTGGCCCATCGATGCAGTGTTCTTGGTCATAGAGAGACCATTAAGGACCTGTTCCTTAGTGATAATAGGGGGAGTTATATTTGATGATATTTCCTGAGAGAAGGTTGAGTGGGAGAAAGGGGTAAAGTTGGAGCTGAATTTATCAGCCAGGAAGTTTACTATATCTTCTGGCTCAGTATAAGTGGCTCCATTTACAATGAGCTCTGCACACAATTGTGTACTGCCTTTGAGGTTGTGGACATAACTAAAGAATGCTTTGTGGTTGCCCTTGGCCTGGGAGGCCAAACTTACCTCAAATTTGACTTTGGTAGACTTTATTTGTCCTTTGAGTTGTTTGTTTAGTTTGAGAGTGCTTTTATCCTGCTGGGTGCTGCACCTACTAATTTTTGCCATGATTTTCTTCCTCCTGTTATACAGCCTATTGATTTTGTGATTCCACCAGGGTTGCTTGTTTTTTTAATTAGTTCTGTTCTTCTTCCTGGTGAGTATAGCTGCCTCTATGCAGCTGTTAACATGCTTGTACAGGGTTTCAGTAAACATTTCTGCATAGGCAGCAGTGTTCTCTGGGTATATGGGGGCTTGAAATTTTGCCAGGTTCTCACTTAATAGCAGGAGGTTAGCCTTAGAATAGTTCCTGAATATTCCAGGTTTTATTTTTACTTCAAAGGAGACCATTTTGTGATCTGAAATTGCCAGGTAAGACATTAGAGTAGGGGTGAGCAGCACTCTCCCATATTAGTGAGGAGCAGATCCAGTATGGTTGCACCCCTAATTAGTGTATTGACTATCTGGTCCAGAGAGTTTGTGTTTACAAAGTCCAGGAATCTCTGCGCATGTACATTTGGTGTCATATACGATTCCCAGTTAATAGTGGGGTAATTAGAGTCACCCATGAGTACATTATTGGGTTGGATGGTTAGTGTTTCTAAAAAGTTTAAATACATTGTATAGGTTTCCTAGGTCACAGATGAGGGCATATAGCTTGCAAGGACGTGGTATTGGATTTTGCCTATGGTGATTTGAACATGGAGGTCCATGATAATTCATTCTATGGCCTTGCAGATGATGCTGGTCAGGCTAATGGGTCTGTAGTTCCCGGGGTCTGTTTATGTACCCCCTTTGTGCAAAGGGATGATGTTAGCTTTTTTCCATTCCACTGGGACTAAGCCATTGCTTAGGCTGTGATGGAAAGCATGCCCAATGGTGATGCTAATTGCTGTTTTAACCCTTGTAGAACACAGCCTGGGATGTTGCCTGGTCCCGTAGAGGCTGTGTTTGTGGCTGTGGGGAGGGTGTTTAAGACCTGCTTCTCAGAGGTATTAGGTGGGGGACAGGTGATGGGGATGCTTTGGGGTATATGTGGCAGGGACAGGGGAGTGAAGTTTTCACTGAGCCTGTCAGCCAGCAGGGTTGCTATATCCACAGGTTCTGTATATATAGTACCATTAACTATAAGACTTTTACTCTGCAGGTAAGGATGCAGTAAATTCAATCTGTACACTGTAAAATACATTTCCACATATAGGCTTAATCATTTAACATTCTAGAGGTTAGATTACTAGAAAGAACCTCATTTTGCCCTGGAGATCTAACCATTTTCCCTCTTTGTCAGGGTATGTTGGATTAGACAAAGCCATGGACTTTTTATTTGGACAAAGCAGCTGGGGATACTGCAGATGGGTCAGTAGTCAAATGAGAAGAGACCTAGTATATTTGAGGAGACCCTATATTTTCTCTGAGCCTTTTTAGGGACTGATGGAATATATACTGCTGTCCTGCAGCAAACTTTGTAAACATATTCCAAGACTGGTAAGAGAGGGGTGATACCCCCAGAACTGGGCAACTCATCCTTTATAAAGTCATATTCCTTGATTAGCTTCTGAGATAGTTCCCAACTACTCCCAAGCAAAAATATCCACTAAATCTAGCAATCATCTGAGGAATAGTGAAGACGTTTGGACTTAACCTCAGGTTCACCTTTCAATTAATCAGAGTGACTAGACTCTGCATCAACTAGGAAATCACCATTGTCCTTATTAAATTCGTCGTCATTCTCTGAAACAGAAAGCTGTCTAGTAAACTAGTACTAGAGCCATGGATGGGAACTCCACCACCAGAATTTGCTGTCTGCAGAACACTCTTAGCCAAGGAAACCACTAAACATCTATAATGTCATTATCAGCTGTATGATGAAGCTTCTGTTTCTTTTTCTTTGAACTTCACTACTAAAGAAGATATCTACAGAGTATTCCGTCTGGCAAGAGGGTCTCTTACCTCAAACTACTCCTTTACCTAAAGGTTTGGTTTTCCTATACCTGTGCCAAGTACTGGAATAGCTCTGGTGGATGTGTTTAACCCCCATTCCATTGGCCAGAAAAGCTACACTACAGGGAGATGGGACAAAAGGTAAGTGGTTTGCAGGCCATGTTTTAGGAGCAAAAGAATTTGATGATGAAGGGAGTACCAGAGTTAGGATCCATCAAGTCAGGGGAGAGAATGCCAGCTAGAATAACAAACTGACAGTACTGGATAATGTATCACAATTAACATAAGGTTTCTAGTAATAGGTTCTCATACAGCTAAACACTGCCAAACTGTGCCATTATTGTAAAAACAGTTTAAAATGATTTCTGAATTATTTTGTTACTGACAGAAGTTAAAGAAATTCCAGCACATAAAGTCCAAACACCTAAGCAACCAATATTACCAAACCAGTGTTAAAAATTAGTTCCACACACTTTATTTTCTGGCAGTTTAATGTGAATAATGTTTAAATAGCAATTTAAACTATATTTTGTTATCAGAGGAAGAAAAAGAATTCCACAGTACTTTGAATTACTTAATTTGCGGTTAAATCGTGACCCTGTGTTAAAAACACACAGAGCAGAGTCATACATATAGTAAATAATGTATAAATGCTGAAAAGATCTGGGTTCTGAAACATTTTCCTGTCAAATATGAAAATAAAGCAGAATAATAACAATTAATACAAGTCTGTAGTGTCTATCAGCACACATACCCACTGTACTTTTGACAGAAATCCCTAAAATTTCATTAGAAACAGCAAAAACAAACATTTGTCAAAGGCAGACACCAAATCAACACTTCTAGAAGTAGAAATTCCTGCAGAATTATTGTAAACACAGAGAAGTAAAATATTAACATTATTTTTTACAAACGTACAAAACTGAAAGAAAATAATAAATTTAATAGGAAAATGAGAGGAAGGTGGTTTCCAATGGGGGCCTGATATGAGCAGTAAGCCAGAAGAAAAACAGCACTGGATCATGTGAAGAGTCAGAGGACTTTCTTCTTTTCATGGCAGTGCAAGATGGACTGTCACTTCCTGTGACAGCTAAAGGCTTCCCTGTCAGGATATGCTCATCTAATAGTTTGCCAAGGTAAATCAGTACCGGCCAGCTTTCAAGAGCTCAGATAACCCATAATGCCACTGAGGCAGTGGGAATGGTGAACATATAACACCATTTTCCTGGTAATGAAACTACAGATGAAATTCATCTAAGTTTATCTAAATTGAAAAAAAATTCCAGTATGGACAAATTCAAATTCTAAATTTTATGGAAGTAAATTTTAAGGCTATTAAATCTTAATGGCAGTGTAGACTCCAAGGCTACAACACAACCATCAAAGCAGAACTACATGATAACTGAAGAAATCAACATGCTCAAATTATATTTTGTTAAAAATAAACAGCATATACATCAAAGCAGATCATATAAAAAACACATGCATTAAGAGGAATAGCCCAGAAAAATGTATGACACCCCCACACCAATATGTATTGTACTTAACAAGAAATCTTGCATTGACAGTTTCAACTGAGATGTGGTATCAAAAGGAAGTTAATTTTTTTTCATTTAAGAAGAATTTGAATTATCTGTACAGAATTCAAAGTAATTATTTTTCATGGAGTCAAACCCATATACTCTCAATTAGAGAATTTTGCCCCTGCACCCAGTTACTTAATATAATCCAGTCCAAGTTTGCTGCTGCTGGGAGGGATCCTCTGCACTCACATCCAAAGCAAGTACATACTTACTAGATTTGCAGAATTCTCAGTTTCACAGTTTTGCATTTACATCTGTGAATATATACGGCCACCAGGCAAAAAGTGCACAGGTTCTCAACTAAATGTGAACTGTGCAATCAAAGTACATTACACACAGCTGGAGCCTTCCTGTATCCTGACAGAGTGCTCTTCAAACTATCTGGAGATATACAGAGCTGAGTATATTTTTCTGGCACTTCAGAGTTGTGTACTGGTAATTGTTCTTTGACTAATTTTATATCATTGCTGGCTGACTTCAGAGTTGTGGACTGTTATTTTTGCTTCACTGTATAGTTTTTCAGATCTTTGCTGAAGGTATTGGTTTTCCCATACCCACCCTCCCTATTCCTGTCTTGTTTAAATTTGGAGGCTTTTGCAGTTTCCCGCCCCCACTGTAGATTTGATCTGGGACACTCCCCCCAGCCCCAGCCCCATCTCTTTACTTCATTCTACCTAATAGACTCCTCCTGCACTTCTTTTTAGTCATTTTTAATTTAATTGCATTTTTTAAACTGTTTGGTCTAACATTGCTACATACTCAAGTGTGCTAGCTTGCATTGCATTTGAATTGTTTTTACTGCTGTTTTAGCTACTTTTCTGTATATATATAATATATATATATATATATATATATATATATATATATATATATATGTATATATATATATAGTAATTAGTGTAGTCCAGATTCAGATTTTCTGTATCCAGGACTGTATGTAAGCTTCTGAGCCCCCCCCCCCCAAGCTTTCTTTGTTGGAGGGAAGCCTTCTAGCTTATCAGTGGGAGTGGTAAGCACTAGGTAACCTATCTACCACATAAGGAGTGGTTCTGGACCAGAAATTGTAGTTATTGGCCGTTTGGACAGTTTTTCGATCTCTCTCTCAACTTTCTGATTTAAAAGCCAGCATTTGCACTCGTTTCCCCCCTTTCCTGTAACTAGTTTAGTCCAGATACAGATTCTTAGTTTTAGCACTTGAATTTGCTTATTCGTGATCAGAACTTGTAAGCACTAAATAACCTACTAATTGCTACAGCACTCAACCTTCCTCATTACGTAGAGGAAAACAGTTTTGGTACTTACTTTCCTCACTTACTTAGAGAAAAACAGCTGTTGTACTCACTTTCCTTACTTATCTAGAGGAAAATAGTTTTTTATTCAGGCATGTCCAAGGGTCAGCTCCCAGTGTTCTCTCCTGTCTATCTGATGAATCTGGGCATCTTGGGGTAATGTAGAAATTGCCTCATGTACATAGACAACCCTCTCCTCCTACCACCCAACACTACAACCTGTGAGAGATGCACTTATCTAGCCAAACTGGAGGTAAAGCTCTCTCCAATCAAGACTGAAGTTGACAGTCAAGAAGAGAAGGTAAACACTTGCACCACACCACACTCATCACATAGTCTCACTAAATCTACACCACCAAAATACACACATAGTAACACAAAAACATTCGCAGAGGCTCTCAATAATAATCTGTCTAAGCAACAGAGACCTCCAAAGCAGAAACGCAAGTAACCTCCATCCCCCCAACAAAACCCAAATGACACATAGCCCGCAGACTCTGTGTGCCACTCAACCACCGCCAATAAGGCAAAACAACATACCCAACAACTAGTCATAGGTGACTCTATAGTCAGGCACACTGATGTCCCACTCACCAGGCTAAACAAGGAGAAGGTAACTGTCAGCTGCCTGTCGGGTGCCAGGATACGCCAAATAACCCACTCACTCAGGTCACTCCACAAGTACAAATATGACTCTGTCATTGTCCATGTTGGTGTGAACGACCTGAAACGTACCTCCCTGGACTACATGAAAAGAGACATGGAAGAGCTCTCCGCTCTTGTAGCCCAGGCAGGTATTACCCTAGCCCTGAGTAGCATTCTGCCATCACCCAGAATGATGCCTCAGTACAAGGACAAAATGATTGACTTCAACAATTGGTTAAGCTTCTGGCACCATTCTAAAGGGATCCAGTATCTGCCTGCCTGGGATAACATGGTCGACAGGCCACGATGCTTTGCCAGAGATGGCCTGTACCTGTCACCCCTGGGATTCTGGATACTGGCTAAGGTTCTTGCTGCCCCTATAGTGCGTTTTTTAGGCAAGGTTCAAATGACAAATTCATCACCGTAACAGGAACAGGCAAGCAAAAACTGAGGGTGATGCTACTCAGTGCTAGAAGTCTAAATCTCAAAATGCACTCACTCGAGGCACTTCTTAAAATGGAGAACATCGATATCTGTGCAATGACTGAGACCTGGTTCAAGGCTCCAGAGAGCACCCCTGCACTACCAGGCTATAACTCATAGCACACTTTTCGGCCATGTAACCTGGACCGGAACACCAAAGGCAGAGGTGTGTCCACACTCATTAAGGATATCCACACCTCCAGGCTAGTTGCTCAGCATAATGCAGCCGAGGTTATCCAAGTGCAATTAACTCTAGGCAAAACTGCAATCCAAATTGTAGCTTGCTACAGATCACCCACCATGCCCCAGGATTCCCACTCCTCTTTTCTTGATGTACTGGAAAATATTAGGGTTCAACCAAACACCCTAATAATGAGCGATTTCAACTACCTCACCATTAACTGGGAAAACTACTCATATACCAACTCCTTCACTCAACGCTTTCTGGAATTCATAAACTCCAATGCCCTGGATCTACTTATCCACACCCCCACCAGGGCAACAGTATCCTAGATCCAGTCATTACCAACATGAGTGACCGGTGTTCCACACCTGAAGTCAACGCCTCATTGGTCCGATCCGACCATAAGCTAATTACCCTAGATATCCACATCCTGCCACCACCCCCCCCATTAAGGAAACCATGGTAAAACATTTCTCCAAAGCCACCTTCATGCTTATTAAGACAGAAGTGGTGAACTTCATGACACCCATGCAGATGGACAATACAGTTACGACTACTGAGTCCTACACAATTGCACTTTATAAGCACTTACATGAGTGCATGGATCTTGCTATCCCAAACAGAACCAAGACGCTAGCTTCCAAAAAAAGGAAGCCAATCTGGTGGTCCCCTGCCATAAACAAACTGTACAACAGAAGGAAGAAACTGTTGCAAAAGAGAGTAAAACCCCATGAGTGGAGGAGCTCCCTGGTCATCCTCAGTAAGAAGCTGTGATCCCTGATAAAATCCTCCAAAGCTAGTTACGAAAACAAAATCACCACTGATTCTAAAGACAACCACAAAGCATTCTATAGCTATGTCAAGAATCTCAATGGCAACACTCAGATCTGCTCTGAGTTACAGCACAATGGCACTAAATATACAGACCCAACTGGTATTGCCAACATCCTGGCAGATAGGTTCAGTGCTAACTTTACCCCCCTCTCACCCCCTAAAGAGCCCACCTCTATACTGGAAGAATGCAAAGTTCCTGTAATCACGGCTGCACAGGTAAAAAACACACTCTCCAAAGCCAAGAACACAGCATCCATGGGACCAGACAACATCCCAGGCTGTGTTCTACATGAACTACAGAACAAACTGGCACCCCACCTAAATACCATTTTCAATCATAGCCTCACCTCAGGCTTTGTGCCTACTGAATGGCGCACAGCGATAGTTATCCCACTCCACAAGGGGGGAGCCACCACGGACCTAGGGAACTACCGCCCCATTAGCCTGACGAGCCTGGTCTGCAAGGTCATGGAACGTATCATCATGGAACTTATAAACAAAGACATTGGTAATCTCCAAATTCTGGACCCCACCCACTTCGGGTTTGTAAAAGGCAGATCATGTCTCCTAAACCTGATAGTCTTCTTTGTAGCAGTCACCAAAGCTGTAGACAAGGGTAAGGTGGTTCATACAGCCTATTTAGATCTTGCCAAGGCTTTCAACACCATCCCCCATTCTGGAATTATAGATAAACTCACTAAACTAGGTAAAAATCCCTATGTCACAAGATGGGTTGCCAACTGGCTCATTGACAGAACCCACACTGTGAAAGTAGCAGACTCCAAATCTGACTTCAGACCAGTGACAAGTGGAATACCACAGGGTTCAGTCCTGGGTCCTCTCCTGTTTGGTATCTACTTCTCTGAAGGACAGGCTAACACAGAAGGTCTTTGGCTAACGAATTTCGCATATGACTGCAAACTAGGAGCCATAATCGAAACTCCTAACAATGTGGACATCCTACACAAGGGCCTCACTGAGACAGATGCCTGGTGTCAAAGCCATGGCCTCAAGCTCAATGCCAAAAAGTGCATTGTCATCCCCTTTGGTAAAAACTCTGTACCCATGAACTACAACATAGGCGGTAGTATACTTAACACCGAAAGTGTGATAAGAGACCTTGGGACACAGGTGGACAGTAGTCTCTCCTTTGATAATCACATTGCCACAGTAGTCAGGTAATCCTTCTAAGTGGCACACTTCATCATAAAAGGGTTCTCATCCAGAAAAAAAGAGGTCATTGTTCCCCTCTACTCATCACTCATTGGACCCATTATAGAGTACAACGCCCCTTTTGGTATGTGCCTCACAAGACATCTACAACAACTGGAAAGGCTGCAGAAATACCTCACAAAGAGGATTACCGGCCTCAAACAGATGCTCTACGCAGACCGTCTCAATAAACTCCAGCTTTACTCCGTCGCATATTGCCTACTCAGAGGTGATCTCCGCCTAACATACAAAGTTTTGTCAAACCCAGAGCTGTTGGGCATGCTTCACTTAAAGAAATCCCAATCCCTTCATGCTACACACACTAGGGACCTAAACCTTGTCACCACAATAAACAGAACATGCAGGAGGGATAGATTCCTGTCCCAGAGACTTCCCATACTCTGGAATAAGCTACCTATCTTTATCAAACAAAGCTCCTCATTAGCACTCTTCAAGAAAAATCTTGATGATTGGATGGAAAATGGGAAATTCACCCTGGGGATCACCTCTGTTGCTCTGCTCGACAGTGGCACAGGAAAATAATTTTCTTGGGTGGCAAAAGCCAGGGTACCTTTTTGGCTGGGCTTGTATAGGCCCCAGGACCGATAGCCTAGTACCTACCTATGAACCTATAGATATATATATATATATATATATATATATATATATATATATATATATATATACACACACACACACACACACACACACACACACACACGTATAAAATAAAAAAACACCATGCTGTTATTGTGCTGTGTAACATTTTTGCAACCTCAACAGTACTGCTAAACTCCAAATGAGTGATGATTGACATTTCTTTAAATTACAACCTGTCAAAATCTTTGCTAAAGGCATTTTACTACACACTGAAGTAGAGGAACTCCTTTTTACATTGTTGTTACCAGTGACTATGATAATACAATGACTTATTTTTGTATGCAGTGGTACCAGTTGAAGGACCACACTATATAGTCATTTCACAGCACAGAAGACTATTCAGGAACTTGACAGTCATTTGAGAAATCTTTCTGCAAGTCCTGATACTGCAAAACAAATTCAATAAGACCGTTTTAGCTAACCCGATGTTTACACTTTTCTCCGTTGCACAACCATGGAGTTGGCATATACAAGTTGAGGAAATGGTGGCCTCCCCTCACACTGGGGCCAAGGGACAAAGCTTTCTTTCAGGTTGACTGAAAGTGCCCTTCAACAAGTTTGTTTCACGGTATTTGCACTCACAGGGCTATCATTTATAGACTCATCTGCCCAAGTAATATGCAAATAATCTGCTGGTGTTCAAGGAGAAGATCCAAAAATGCAGTCTTTTTATTTCCAAATTGAGACAGCATGTCTAAAATAACAGATTAAACCAGCCATAAGTTCAGTGGACCAAACATGCTCCTTGAAAGCTGGCCTTCAGTTCTGCACCTTTATGGATTTATCTAAACAGAAACATGACAAAAAAATCTTAAGTAAAAATCCTTAATGATACCAAGGTACTGTGTACAGCAACAGACATATGAAAGTTATGTGCATATCATAACATATATTTGCATTGGTAGTTTCAGCTCCATCATCTCTTGGACTAATACATGTACTTCGCTCCTCTAATAACTTTACTTACCTTAGTCCTTCCCCTTACCTATAATTCTTGAAGCAAAATGTCCCCTTTTCAAATCCCAGAAGCCCACGTGTTGGACCAACCAGAAGAAAATCCTAAAGGAAAAAACAAGTGTGGCTCCAAACAGAACAGAATCCAATGAACCCCCTAGGCAGGGGCAAGAGGGTGGGAATGCTAATGGAATTTAACCTTCCAGTGCAAGTCCATTGTTATGTCAAATACGCAACATTTGTGTCCGCCTGGAGTTCAGCATTGTCACTTCAAGACAGAGTCCCAAGCTAATCCTTTCTGGTGGCTTGTCGCAAAATACACCCGGTACAGCAGCTCCAAAGACTGACCCTGACCTGGAGGTAACCTTCAGCTTATAATGCCTTGACAAAGGTTTTCAGTGATGCTATTTCACAGTGACACATTGTTATCAAGTGAATCATTTCTGAAAAAAGTGTGAGATGTAGCCACAGATGTAGTAGTATAAGCATTGATAGTCTGAGGAAAGAGCTTGCCATACTTTAGTCACAATATCTAATGCACTGGGAGAACCGGGAAGACAAAGTAACTTTATAGTTACTTCTGACACAATTTCTTAGAAAAGAAAGAGAGCCAGGAATACTTTCTTAAAATTTTGGCTCTGACCAAATAAAACAAGTTACCAGTGGACATCCAAAAAATGTGACAGATATTCACCCTGACAAGAATAATTCAGGAAGAAAATAGATCTTTTGATTGATTTATATTAATTTCTGTAGTAACTTTCGGCAATAAAGAAGGACTGATATATGGTGATATCTTGTACTTTTGAAAGGAGCTATAGAGTGGATGAACACACAAAGCTTGCAGTTATGAAATCTTTCTAATAATGTAAAAGCCACCAAGAAGTGAGTCACACAAGTCAGTGGATATAATAAAAAAAAAGTTTGTGCAAAAGGAGTGCCCTTTCTGGTCTGGTGGGACCTCTTGGGATGTCAAATTAGCAGAAAAATCTGGTTTGAATGAAGATAATGTTAGCTTTTCCATAATTAAATGGTCTCGTATAGGAACAAGAGACTAAAATGAGGGATGCAACAGAAAGGATACTCTCAAAAGAGTTTTGTATACCTTTAAAGCTGCAATAGCAGCAAAATCTGATTCTTGGTGGAAAACGGAATGGGCTGATAAATGGACTTTAATCAAGGTAACATTTAGTCATGAGTCAAAAATTTGGGAATGATATTCTAAAATGTTATTTACAGGTGTACAGGAGCTGTTAATGAGTCTAGTCATCGAGTTGTGGCCCATGTAGAGAAGCAAGTTCACTTACAATACTGTTTTTCTAGTATCCGGTCTCTGAGCAGAAGTTAGGATTTGGACCCTGGTCGAGTTAAGAAGGGTCACTTGTCATCAATGCAACTACAGAAACCAAACAGTTAACTTCACAGTGCGAAGGTCCAGGTGAGGCTGATGAAATGAGTGAAACAGAAGGCTTCTGAATGGTCACAGGAAGAGAGGTCTGTCAAAGAAATGAGGCCACAATAGAGGATACCAAACTTGCTGGTGCCAAAATAGGTTATTAGGATGCTTTAGACTTTACTTACTTTGGTCTTTTTGGGTATTCTGGGAACAAGGGAAAATGGGGAAAAGACACAATAGATTTTCAAGGGCAATTTCTGGACCAGCGTACCCCCAAGGAGAATAAGGGAAAAGTAATTGTTGCATTTATGGGTGGACAACAATGCAGAGAAGTCAAAGAAAGGTTTCCCTCTAGCAATGAAAGAGAATACGATAAGTTTGCTAGACTGAGGGACCACTCCTGTGGCATCACCAGAGTAAAGCAGATTCTGTCTTTGCCAAAACTGGCCTTCCATGAGATATAGACAAGCAATAAGAAGGCAAATGGAAGCAAAAGAACATTCTTACAGCCCGATAGCCTCACAAAAAGGGTCTCTTCTTACCTGCTGATGTACTATGTAACTGCCATGTTGTTGGATCGAGATACAAATTTCACCTGTGGGTACGGAGTCCTGAAACTCCTGCAAAGTGAGAAGGATCACCCTCACTAGTAGGATGCTAATGTGCAAAGTGGCCTCCTGGCCTGCCCAGTTGTCTTGGACTGTTTAATCTGCCTAACAGCCCCCAACTCCTATGCAGATGCATCCATGCTCTCTTTCACATTGGTGGTCAAGGTATAATATGGTCTGCCCAGAGACAAATACTCCAGAGTTCAACACTGGAGAGGGTTCTTTAGTTTCTTCCAAATCTTGTCACAGCTACGTCATAGAGGCAGAGACCACTAGGTTGCAAGGAGTCAGTCATTCAAGTAAGATGGACCATAGAGCCTTGGAGTTGAAATGCTGCCATAACTATGGACATGTGCATGGCAAACATTCTGGAAGCTGTGGTGAGACCAAACAGCAGTGTCCAGAAATTAACTGAAAATAGCTGGTTCCTAAACATAAACGAAGGAACCTCCTGGACTCCTTTGCTATTCTGATGTGTAGGTATGTATCCTGGTATGTATCCCAAAGGTATACTTTGCCACTTAAAATAAAAAATACAAAACAGTGAGAAAGAAAGCTAAAAATAAGATTTCGGAACACAAATGATATACTATGTGAAAAATTGGCAGCAGAACATAATAACTAAACATCAAGGGAATTATAATGTTATAAAGGCTTGGGTTTTACAACAGGTTCATGTACAGGAGAGAAATAGAGAGAGTAATGAAGAACTTCTACTTTAAAATTAATTCAGCTTCCTTTCTGAGTTTCAGATTATGCAAGCAATAAAGCTGAATAATGAGCTAAACTGGAGAGTACCAAATGGTTAACCAACACATCCATTAAAATCAATTAATGTTTTCATATTTTAGCATATATAAACTTGTTTTGTTTTACTGCCTTTGAGACTCTGAAGGCATAGTGCTGCTGAAGCACTAGACCACAATTAAATTCCCTAGTCTGACGTGCATCCTGCAGGTCCACAGAGCACATTCAGTGTTCTCTGCACAGGCAGGAGGAGGATGAACTGCACTGTGACCATCTGAAAGGACCTTTCTAAACAATAACTATTTTAGGCTGCTCAGACTGAAAATAGGCATGATATCCTGATTACGTTTGGATATTAAAACAATAAATTAGCAAAAGCTGTGCTTTTACTGGTCTGGTGAGACCTTTTAGACAGCTCTTAGCAGGTTCTGTGCTTGTAGAGTTTTTGTCCGAATGATTCATCAGGAAGTGGGAGAAAGCGACTGCAGACTGTGAGGATAAAAAAGGGGAATCAAATAGCTTCTGAATAGAATGCCACCTCTCCACTTCTCATGTGTGATGGCCTACTATGCTAAAATAGAGACAAAATGATACTGAATCCTGATTGAAACAGTTGGGCAAGTTCTCAGGTATTCAAGACCTCCCCTTCAGAACAAAGGCTGCCTGACCACCCATCCTGCTAAGAACCACTTATCATGGAAGAGAGCTATGGTGGCTGTATTACCAAAGAAGGTAAAAGTTCTTCAGATCCATCTTCATATAAACTCATGTTACTGAATTATAATGTACTACAGTGCTTTACCCAGTTATGCGCTACATAGCTTTGTTATAGTATTAGTCCATTATTGTACAAATTGACAGAGTGCTAGCACTGCTGACTACTGCAGGGAGTGATTCTAACAGACTGCATATGTTGTGTGCAATGATCAGATGTTTACAATAAGAATGTCCTCAAAGTCAAGGTTAGGGAACAGATTCCAAATGCTTATGTGCAGATTAGAGAAAGGGCTGTAGTAAGATAATGTTTATCCTGCACACTCTGTTATGATACATTGGTAGGTGTATGTTCTACTTGTTTAATATTTCCATCTTTTCTGTCTGTTCCAGCTAAATACAAGACTTTCTCAGAAACAAGATCCTTTCTGCTAGCAAAATACACAAAGAAGCTTGAATACTGCTCACACATCTTGAGTTCTAAGATCAGTCACACAGGTATAATTCCAGCAGGGATCTCAGAATGTACCATTGTGGTGCTGTTTAGAGCCACTGGATTATTCACTCAAGACTTATAGTAGATTTCTGTTCTACTTCTTATTGTCCACTGTCTTAGAATAGTAGTGAGAGTGCAATGACCTATCACAGTATCCATGCTTACAACCTTAAACAATATTTATTACACAACTGGCTGGCCTTTTGTCCTTCAAGTAATTGATTATACTCTTTCTGCTGCTCTCTCGACCAAATTTAGTTTGTTCCTCACCTCTCTGATAACTTTCCTGCACTCAGCTTGTTTGCTGTGAAGCTGTAGCTGTCTGAGGATAACTCACCAGTAGATTCATAGTGTTTTGCAGTACTTTACTCCTTCAAAAAAGCTGTATTGTAACTGCAGTCTAATGGAGTAGCATAACTCCTGTGCTTCCAAAGCAGAAGTTAGATTACTGTTCCTGTTACATAACATTGTTCCACTGAAAGCATAATAGATGAGACATAAGTGGATTTCTTACCCTGGAAAAGATTTGTAAAAGTGTGCATACAAGCACTGATTACTTTCTACTGTCTTGGTGTTGGAGCCATTTCCCACTATGTTCCTTTCCCATCCCCAATTCCCCAACTGCCTCTCATGGCATTACATTTATAGGACTTATTCTTCACCTAGAACTTCACTTACATTCCATCCCCCTTAAAGGCAAATACACATACTTTGGCAGTCCGAGGGATCCAAATGGAGAGATGATAAAATCAGCAAGAAGTGGAGATTAACATTGCTAGAACCGAATTTATTCTCAAAATCTTGGTAAGTACCTTCTCGTAGAGAACATTTTTTCACAAAATCTCTCCAAGATGACATGGACATATATACTGTATTTTGTATAGCATACATCAAAGAATGAAGAAGACAGTTGGGTGCACAAGTCCCAGCTTTTATTGGGCAACACAGTTGTGCAGCAGTTAGTGTTGTCGCCTCACAGCAAGAAGTTCTCCAGTTCGATTCCCGGCTGGAGTGCCTTTTGTGTGGATCTGCATGCCCTCCCTGCATTTGCGAGGGTTTCCTTCGGTTGCTCTGGTTTCCTCCCACATTCCAAAGACATGCATCTGAAGCATTTCTCCCTGGGCCTCCACTGAAAATGGGCTCTGTTCCAGTCTGACTTTCCTGGTAAACAAATGTTAAATAAAATAAATAAATAATAAATAAAAAAGTGGCAAATCCTGGTATACACATTAGTGCCAGGACTGGAAAAAAGTGTAGGATCCTCAAGGCACTGAAACATTCCTGCAGTAGGGTTAGGCCAGGCTCAAGGGAAGGATGCCCCCCTGTTGTAGAAGAAAATAGTAGTCCACAAAACACAAAAACTGACGGTTTAAAAAGAGCCATCTAAGGAAGGACATAGTACAGTTGTGTAAAAACTTGCCATGACAGTAGATGTCCTACTGATCACTGTTGCAGTACTTCTTTCCATCCTACCATCCATCTCATCTGTTTTCTTAGCCAATTGTCATAGACCAAAGGTGAGCCATTTTCTACTTTCTCACCTCTTAGCTGACCCTTTCTTTATCTCGTCTGGTATCTTGAGGTGTCTACAGACTTCTTGGCTTTCAGATAGTCTGAGTTTTTATGCTCATACATCTGCTTATTCACCCTTACACACATGGGCTAATGTCATGTGTCAGAACATGGCTTTATGGAAAGTTTTGGCTATGGTACCCCAACCAGATGGCCATGTTATTTGGCGAAATAATCCAGCCTTTTGGAATACTGCAATAGTGATCAGCAGGACATCTACTGTTGCAGTAAGTTCTTGTGCAACTGTGTTTTGTTTGAAGTGTGCTTATGACACTGCTGGTATTGTTTCTAGAGCTGCTGCCCCTGGCTCTGTTTTGAGAAGGTTTGCTTGGTTGCCATCTCAAAATTTACCAGAAGATGCTAAAACTGAAAATTGAAATGCTCTCCAGATAGTGTTTGGTCTTTCCTCTGAGTTCTTTAAAGGACTTAATGAAAAGAGAAAGTTAATTCAGGGAGGTTATCCAAAGGTTTCAACTTTCCTTTCCAACTTTTTGTTCTCTTCCAGTTCAAATTTCTCATTTAGGAAGTAGAACAAGTGTACCCAACAAGGTTCAGACAAATAAATCAACGAAGAAAGGAAGATCCTGTCAGAACCAAGGACGAACTAAAAAATCAAACTGACTAATATGCCCCCCCAGGATTTTCCTTCTCCCCACCCTGGTAATCACATAAATCTATCCAGATATTCTCAGACAGTTGGATTTTGAAAAATCATTCTAAAAATCATTCTAAAATGTTGCAGTAGGCAGTGACACTGCCTTCCTGCGTTTCGAGAGATTCTTCCACATCCTTCCTTTTCGCTCCTGTTCTGAATCAGATGGTGTCTCAGGGTATAATAGGACCAATTTAGTCATGGCTAAACTTGAAGATGACTTTATTTATAGGCATGATTTTTTTACATCAAAAGTTATTTTATATTTTAGATTTATTGATTATCTTATTTTGTATTTCAAGGAAGCCAGACAGAGGCCCTTGGGTTTGTTAATGACTTACAAGCTAATACTATGGGCTTAAGCTTTGATGGTATACAGCTTGACACAAGTGAATTTTTTGGATATAAGCCTAGATAGATTTACTACTAGTCTCCATAGGAAATTTGAACATAGAAATGTATTTTTATATGGGAATAGCTGTCACCCCAAACATTTGGTCAAGCTACTGCCCTACAATGAAGTCTTACAAATTCATAGGCTATGTAGCCTTGATATGAGCTTTGATTTAGAGATAGCTGAAGCAGAAAAATATGTTTATTAGAAGAGGCTATGATGTCCAGCTGGTTAGGGAAGCTAAACAAAAAATTATGGACATGAGGTATTCTGTTAACTCTCAGGGAGATTCTCATTATGTCCGTGCTAGTGGAAAATATAATGTTTGTATTGGGGGAATAAATCTACCAATACAGCTGTGAACAATGGAGAGCAGAAGAAAGTTTTCTTAGTGACAACTTATAATGTTATAACTGAGGAAAAAGTTAAAAAAGCACACAGCTTGTGGCCTATGCTCCTTAGGGATAACATTTTGAACTCTATACTATCTGATTTTGTGAGTATTGCATATAAAAGAGCTAGGAATGTGTCTGACATTCTAGTACATAACCAATTTTGTTTATCAGATGTTAATGTCAGTCAGAGCTTAAGCATAAGCATAAATAAAGGCACTGTTCCATGTGATGGCTGTTCCATCTTTCAATATGTAGTAAGCTCTTTTCCCTATATTAATGGCATCAAGTTTACTGCTAGGCATGAATACAATTGTAACATGTAGGGGTTAGTGTATGTGCTGAGATGTGGATGTAAGAAGTTTTACATAGGGGAAACTTATAGGAGTTTTAGGGTCCAGTTGCAGGAACATATTAGGGACATAAAAAAATATAAAATTAGAGTTCCCTTGGGAGTAATTTTTTGATAGCACACAACTCTAACCCTGATTCTCTTAGGGGTTGTGTCTTGGAAAAATTGCAAGTTGACATAGGTGAATGTGTTTCTTTAAAAAACAAACTCTTAAAAAAAGAAGCCCTGCTGATTTTAAAGTACGGTACTTTGGAGCCTCAGGGACTCAACAAAGAATGTAATTGGAAGTATGTGATTTGAATTGTATGCTTAATTGATTAATTGTTTTGTGCAATATGCTGTATATAAGCAAACAGTATTTTGTAGTGTTTTTACTCTTGGAAGGCTGTGTAAGCCGAGGAGCTGTTTAAATTCGCTTACTTCTTGGATCGGTGGTCTTGGTGGTATTTTATCATTTTATTTTTTTAAGTTGTATTTGCTATAATAGAACCTGTTCCTGTGGCTCAAACAGGGAAAGGATTTTAATCAAGAATTTTTCTACTGTCAAAGAAAGAAGGAACCTGGAAATCTGTCCAAAACCTGTATTTTGTAAACCTTCACATAGTAAAAAAATCAAAATGCTTTCTCAACAGTGTCTGTTACCCTTCATTCATTCTGCCAGTTTTCTGGTACCTTTGGATTTAAAAATCTCAGACAATACAGCTGCAGGAAAATATGTAAGACCATGTTGGAGAAGCTAATTTTACCTACTTTGAGTCCCCTGTTTTCATTTTTTCCTGGAAAGCCATATTTCTCTTGGCTTTAATGTCATCCAGATGGATCTTGAACATTCAAGCCTTATATGTAACTCCTCATGCATTTGACCTTTCACAAGGACGTAAGTACTAAATTTATGCCCAGAACAGAACTTGACTCAAGTTGTCAGTCTGCATTTGTTTTTTTTTTTTCAAACTGTCTAGAGTATACTTTACATTGCCTGGATATTCATGTGCAGCTAATATTTTATATAAAACAGGGCAAAGTCATTTAGAAAGTTTCACATTTATTCATGGCCTTTGCTACTAACATATCAGGTTTATAAGGTCACTGTGTCTAGATGGCATTCAGGGTACATGTAATTTTATCATGACAAATATGGAAAATCTTTGGTATGCAGTCCCACAGAACAATTAAGATCAATGGCTACTGGGCATATTTCACTAATACTTCTCCAAGTGAATTTTTGAAGCTGCAACGTTGGCTTCTGTGCACACTTGAGCAATGTTCTACAAGCTGGATATGATCTGAAGGTCTAGGTCCTCCTTTAGAGCCACTGTCTTGAGATTAATTCTTTTGTAATCCCTCCCTTGGCATCAAGCTGTGGATTTGATACTACAGTTTGAGGATGATGAACTTGATAATCCTATACATGAAAGCTAAATACTTAATATATAACAATAGATCTAGAGGTTCCAGCCTTCCTTCCTTCAGCCTTTTAAGTTGGGGCCTAGAGGAGGCTCTCAAGATGCTATTTTTTTTGAGTGTCGCAACATTCAGTGTAGAGAGGTAGGGGAACACTGTGGATTATTGGTGAATGTGAGGAGTCTGAGTTTGGGAATGTTTTTTTTTTTTCCATTTGCTGAACTAAATTGAACCTGAGGCTAAGTCCTTTAATTTGAAGGGGATGAGGACAGATTATTCAATCTGTTATAGTATGTATATAAATTCTATTTTCTGCATACTCACACCGTATGAATTTTGTCACCATCTGGTTTTAGGCTATTTTGTTTCAGTAAATAACCCATGCAGTGGCAGATCCAGAACTGCTATGGATGAGGGGGGCTTCAACTGTCTAAATACAAATGTCAGGGGTTATCCAGTACTAGACAGTCTCACATCTTGGTACACTCACCCCACACTTTCTATTCAAGTACTGTATATTTAGAAATATACATATGAAGCTATGAGCACTGAATTAAAGAAATCAAATACATTGCATACAGACATTAAAGGATTAAGCAAAATTTATAACAGTCGGTATTCACTTTAGACAAAAGTAATTTGTTATTTCACTTACCCCTACCCTTGCCCACCCAAGTCTGCACACACTATCTGGATGACATCATCCTGTATTTCCATATCTTGTCTTAGTCTTCAGCTTTTTCTTCAGTTCTTTCAGAACACTAACTGGCCAATAATTCACTGACATTCAGTGAAATAAACTGATCAAGCCAGGAGTCTGGGTAGTTGGTAGGCCCCCAGAAGCCTTGGGGTTCTGGATTGTCTAAGGTCCATTTTATGAGATGTTTTTTAATCTTTTGATCCAATAAAGGCCTGAATGAAAAGCTTGACTAAGGAAGAAATAGGTTGTGTAGAATGTTTAAGATTAAAATAATATTTCCCAATAAAATAAAAAGACATGTGTTTATGATACACAAGTCTTATCTAGAAATAGTGTTTACCTTCCTAACCTCCCCAAAATAGTTACCTTCTATGAACTACTTTGGTGTTAGAGCAAGATGAGCATAAAAGAACAAGTGGCTATGCTCATATGTTTTACGCTGTTGCTGTTATTCTTATAAACAGCATGCCTACCATTCCCTGCCACCAAAGGATTGCCATCTGTATATGTTTGTTTCTCTTGCATTGTACACTGCTTCTAGACAAGCTATAGTAACTTTCTGTGCAAGCCTCTGAGTTCTGACAGTGAGAAAATTAAGGCAAAAATGGCCACACTGTTACTAGCCCTCACATAAGTTGTAACACACCTTTATGAGTACAAATCTGAGCATGGGCAATTTAGTTGAGACCTAGTGAATAGGGTGAGTTTCCCCTTCTAAGTCTATGTCAAAATCCACTTACACATCTGGGAGTGTAGGTGTTGCCAATCCCCAAGAAACTCAAGAGACTAGATGCTCTGTGAGGTATTTTTGTTTTATTTGGAAATAATTCGCTCACTCACTCTCTTATGAGTCCAGATTGACTCCTAGAGTGACACTATGGACAACCACCTCTGTCCTCAGAGTTTACAAGGCAAAGGTGTTTCATTACTTGCCCATTTCTCCCCAGTTGCCATAAACGCTGTTTAAACCCATCAGTGTGCATGCTGTTTTATTTACTTCTACAGTGATTACGGTTATTGAAATAAAATAGTACAAACACTGATAGCTATTTGCTAATATAAAATGCAGTCTCACAATGAAAACAGACTTGGTATGAGCAGTAAACTTATCTGCGTTTGAAACTCGTATTCATTGAAACAGCATGAAATCCCACATTCAAAGCAAATGCATCTGGCCAGTGGAGGATTAAGTTTACGTTTGTGCTGTTTTAAAACCATAGGCACCTTGCACACATTTTTAGGGCCATGCAAGCATATATGTGTTCTTTGAGTCACCTTCCTGATTGCATTAAATTATATTCCTTGTATGTTTTAGCACCACTTATTAGAATGTGTTTTAAATTTGTAATTTTGAACATTCTTCTAATAAGCAATGAATCAAAATGTATGAACCGATAATGGCAAAACTACACATTTCAGAAAATTTCAACCATAAAGGGCAAAACACCTTTCATTATAATCCACCAATATCACTCAAGTAAGCACAATCTCTGCAAAAGTAAGTCATACGAATAATTCCACAATAAAGAGAGCTGTCACTAACAAAGATGTTGCTACTGGCAGACAACTTTGCATTTCAGTGTTTCATCTACAAATTCAGTGCCTGCTGCCCTTGAAGTATTAATTCCCTATGTTACATTAAAAATACTGGTAAGCTGAAAATATTAAATAGGGAATGACTGACAAACCGACAACAGATTCATAGTTACTAGGCATCTCTTACAAGGGAGCACACACTCAGCAGTGTAGAACCCCATCCCCCCTTAAAATGCACCAAATAATTGACGATCAAAAGGACGCTGCAACATCAGCACTGCATCTACATGAGCAACGTCATATGCAACAATATCAAGTGTTAACCAGTCATTTAGTATCAAAGTCACTGCACAAAAGAACTTACAGGGGAAGCCTACTGATTTATTTTTTTTTAATTCCTGTGCCTTTTTCTTGCCACATCAGTCCAGCAGTGTCAAACCTTGCTATGTCTACAGCTTCCACAAAGCTGCACTGTGTATATAAATGAAACAACTATAGCTGCAATGTGGGTGGCAGCACCATAAATAAACTTGTAGCATGGGCACATTCTGTCTCTGTCTGTGTCTCTGTAGGTGTCTGTGTGCATGTCAGAGTGTGTGTGTGTATTGCAGGGATGCAGGATGACCTCCATACTTTATGTACAGTTGAATAAAACATACATTTCTTTAAAACCTGCTATAATTAATAAGCTTTATGGTACGGTGGTATGCATCCTTGACTATGCACTGCAAAGGCAGGGGACATTTCCTTGCAGTGCCTGCTACATGTCCCACCCAGTGACACCATCTAGGACACTTCAGGAAACAGAGCCAAGAAAAGTCCCACATTTAAAACAGTGCTGGCAAGGACTCATTCTTCTCAGTGGGGTATGATGGCTTGCACCACTGCTGAACATACAGGCTCCTGGAGGGGCATGGAGGACAGGAAGTTATTGGCAAGTAGACCAAAGAGGCATGAAATCATTGCTGACTGTGGAAAACAAACTGCAATTCAAGCAATATATACATAAAAATATACGTACCATTTACTCAATGCTTCCACTAGGACAGCTGGAACTGGGACACTGAAGATTCCAGAGTTTTAATTCCACAGAACTTCATTTACTGTTTCAGAAGGATGTTTGGGCAGCCAGTCAGTTGTCAATGCCCTGATGAAGATTGGGATTTCATAGCTGCAATAGTAAAAACAAATTAAAATGCAAGCAGCAAAATAAATTTAAATCCAGTACAGCAAATGACTACCTGTGTAAAACAGCCATTTTAAATTCCACAAGTGAATATGGAATGCCATCCACTTTAGCGTGCAATGCATGGACGCATTGTCCTCTTTAAAGGAGAAGACCCACCGCAGAATGAAGATTTTTTTTTTTAAATTGTCGAAGCCTCCTGCAGCTTTAAAAGTGGGAGGGTGGACATCTACAATAAATAAACTCTATAGTAAAAGGAAAATATTACTGCCCAGGACCAAGAAGGAGCAGGTGCCTAATTGGAAGCACTCTCTCTTAACCTGAACAAGCAAGAGTGAAATCCTCCAAAGCAAAGTGAGTCCAAACTGGCCACATCTACTAAAGACAGTCATAAGGCCTTCTTCACATATGTCTGCAATCTCAAGAGAAGCACCCAGATCTGCTCATAACTGGTGGTCAAGGACACCACATACAGAAATGCTGTAGAAGTAGCCAACCTGCTGGCAGACAGGTTCAGTGAAAACTTCTCTCCTCTGTCCCCCCATCAGTAAAACAGGACATTCCCAGTACCTGCCTCCTCCCCTTATCTCTAGGGAGGAAGTCATCACTGCCCTCTCAAAGGCAAAAACTACAGCCCCCATGGGACCCAATAACATCCCGGGCTGCATCGTACAGGAACTTGGGCAGGAACTTGAAGCATCATTAGGCATGGTATTCAACCAAAGCCCTTGGGCAGGAACTTGAAGCATCATTAGGCATGGTATTCAACCAAAGCATGAGTACTGGCTTTATCCCAGCCGAGTGGAGGACAGCCACTGTCATCCCTTTGCACAAAGATGGAGCATCCACCGATCCAGGAAATTATAGACCCATCAGCTTAACTAGCCTGATCTGCAAGACCATGGAGTGGATTATCATGGACCTCATTATCAAGGACATTGGCAACCTCCAGACACTTGATCCCACACAATTTGGTTTTGTCAGGAGGAGGTCATGCCTGTTAAATTTGGTCAACTTCTTTGAGACAGTCACCAAGGCCATAGAAGAGGGGAAGATGGTGCACACCGCCTATCTTGACCTGGCCAAAGCCTTCAATACTATTCCCCACTCAGGTATAATAGATAAAGATAAACTCTCTCAACTAGGCATCAATCCATATGTTACCAGATCGGTAGTAAACTGGCTCACCAATAGAACCCACCTAGTCAGAATAGGGGAAGCCACCTCAAGTAGTAGACCCGTAAGAAGCGGTGTACCCCAGAGATCGGTCTTGCGGCCTCTGCTCTTGGGATATACTTCTCGGAGGTGCCGGCCAAGTCTAGTGGACTATGGCTGATCAAGTTTGCAGATGACTGCTAACTGGGTGCTGTCATCAATTCCCCTAGTGATGTGAGCATCCTCTGAGAGGGTCTCACCTAAACAAATGACTGGCGCCAGAAACATGGCCCCAAACTGAATGCCAAAAATGCGTCATCATCATCCCTTTTGGAAAGGGTGACGTCCCCACAAATTATCACATTGATCATAAGGTCCTAAGCACGCAATCAGTCATAAGGGACTTGGACACCCAGGTTGATAGCAAACTGAATTTTGACCACCATATTGCCTTCATTGTACGGAAAGCTTTCTACATGGCCCACCTCATTAGTAAGGGTATCTCATTCAGGGGCAAGGTGGTCATAACATCCCTGTATTCTTACCTTATAAGATCCATTATTGAGTACAATGCCCCTTTCAGCATGTACCTCACAAAGCATATGCAGCAGCTGTTGAGACCCCAGAGGTTCCTCACCCAGAGAATCCAGGGCCTCTGACATCTACCCATAGGCTAAAAGCCCTGTCCCTGTACTCAGTCTCCTACAGACACCTCAGAGATGACCTTTGTCTGGCATACAAAGCAATCTCAGACCCCGCTCTGATGGGACTGCTGCATATCCGCAAGTCAAGCTCCACTCGAGTAACCCGCATGCGCAACCTCAACCTGGTCTGTGATAAGAATAGGATTTGTCAGTGGGAAAGATTTGTGTCCCAGAGACTCCCCCTTTTTGTGGAATAGACTCCCTCTCCACATAAAGCAGAGTACCTTATTAACCCTTTTTAAGCGCAACCTGGATAACTGGATGGGGAACAGAAAATACACCCTTGTGATTCCACCTGTGTCCCTGCTGGACAGTGGCATAGGGTGCTGACTTGTTGGAACATGGGCTACATTCTTGGCTAGGCATGTAAGGCCTCAGGGCTAATAGCCTAATAACTTCCTATAATCCCCTCCCCCTATGGTTTCAGCGTTCTTGGCAGACAGATAGGGAGAAGACAAAGAATCACTGCCAGCGTAACCAGTGGCATAGCTAGGATTTGTGCCACCCAGGGCTGTCTTTGAGTTTACCACCCCCTTCCCCTCACAAAATCATGGTCAAATGGGGCCCCCCCATACACATCCCTCCCCTCATGCAGCCATTCCAGTGTCCCTTTACTTGGCTAGTTCTTCTCATTTACCATAAACACTGAAATGTCCATACTGCTTTATGCTTTACTTCTACAGTGATTATTTGAATTTCATGTCAAACCTTTATTTTAAATTTTATAGCACAAACACTGATAGACATCTGTTAAACAAAGCAATACAGTCTCACAATGACAACAGTCTTAGCATTAAAACTTCTCTGTCCTTGAAACTCATATTTATTTAAACAGTATTGAAACCAACATTCAAAGAAAATGCGTCTGGCCAGTTTTGGATAAAGTTTACCTTTGGGCTGTTTTCAAATCATAGACCCCTTGCACACATATTTAGGACCATGCAAACATACATGTGTTTTTTGATTCACCTTCCTGATTGTATTAAATTATATTCCTTGTATAATACAGCACACTTGTTAGAGCGTGTTTTAAATGTGTTGTTTTGAATGTTTTTCCAGTAAGCAATGAAACAAAACATATAAACCAATAATGACAAAACTGCCCAATTCAGAACATTTCTATCATGTCTCCTCAAACTTCTGTCATTACAATCCACCAATATCAATAAATATGCACAATCTGTGCAGAAGTAAAGTCATGTAAATAATTCCACATTAAAGAGATCTGTAACTAACGGAGAGGCTGCTGCTAAGAAACAAATTTATATTTCATTGTTTCATCTACAAATAAAGTGCCTGTTGCCCTTGAAGAATAAATTGCCTATGTTACATTAAAAACATAATAAGCTAATAATATTGCAGTAGGGAATGGATGGCAAACTGATAACAGGTTCATAGTTACTATCTCCTCCAAAAGAGGACATTGTCAGGACTGTGGCATCCACCCCCTTTAAAGTACAACACAGTACAGTATCAGCAATCCATTTACCTACTGTGGGAGTAGAACCCACAGCCTTCTGCATCGAAAGCAAGTATACTACCCGTTGTGCTACTAATAATGCAAACAGGCTTGGCATAAGCAGCACTAAACTTCACTTCCCCTGAAGCCCAGCTCCTTGTAAAATCCACTTGACACTCAACTATATCTCACAACTTTGCAGCACAAGAAATCTGGAAAAAGCCAAAATTTATTGGGGGGAACAAAGACACAAAACCAGGGACACATTTTAAAGATTACTTGTATAATTTTAGAAAGTTGCTAGAATAAAATGTTTTGTGTTGCATTTCCTAAAAGATAGGAAGACTGAAACTTAAACGGCTGTCATTATTTAGTGAATTCAGTTCTCATTGATTTGCCAGAAAACCACAAATTTTAAGAGGAACAGACCAAAAGTATGAGTCAAACATTCCAGACATTCTGTGAAAATTTGGACAGTCGAGAGCTATGGACTCAACTCCTTGAATCGCAAGTGGTGGTATGGGTAGAGAATTCAGGCTCTTGTTCCGTATACCTAAGGTATAGGGTTTGAGCCTGAGTAACTAACCACCAGGTATACCTAACAGTGGTATTTTATACACACACACACACACACACACACACACACACACACACACACACACACACACACACACACACACAAACTAAAATTCTCATTCCCCTTACTTGGTTATTGAGTACTTTGAACTGCAGCAACACGTACTTGGTCTATGGTTGAGCAAAATAACACTTACATGAAATTCAAACTCCCCTTACTTGGCAGCAAAATTACACTTAATTGATTCGTGCATTGAGCACTTTGAACGGCCACACACACATTCAGTAAAATTCAAATTCCCCTTACTTAGTCTGTGCATTGAGCAAAATAAAACTTACTTGGTCCGTGCACTGAGCACTTTGAACAGCAGCAAAATAACATTTCAGAACTGAATTCCATGCACACTTGTTAGCAGCAAAACACTGTATTTAAAATTAGGAAGACAGGAAGACCAGAATGTCTGTGACAGCGCACGCCCAGATGACAGGTGTGTGTGACCGGAACAGCTACAGGACCGTTCTTAAATAAGAATGCCCTTAAAAATTAAACAGGTTCCGCCCAGGACCCTTTGATACTTAGTAATGCAATAGGGGGGCTTTAGCCCCCCTAGCCCCCAGGTAAATCCGCCAGTGCTATGTACTTGAAAAAATAGCAGCTAATTTACATTTGGCTTTATTAAGCTTCCAACCCTTTGACTCCTGTCATTTGTCTTGAACCGACCTAGTAATCTAGAATGCCATCAGTAATGTGAATAACTCCTCCTCCTAGCCTCTCAGGTATATTTGCTACAGAGCACTGGAAATCCTCTAAAACCAGCAAGATCACAAAAGTTAGCCTTTAAAATCTTATCTTATTATTCTTAAAGGCGTATTTTAAGTACACAATGTTAAACTTGTTACATCTTCTTTTATTTGCCGAAATCTCTGTTTTGCATCAAGCAGTTTAAAGAATCCAGCATTACACATAGATTCAGCCACTTCCTCAGTCTGCAGAGGAAAATGTTTGTTAATCTATTTATGGCGATTTTTTAGTTCAATAAAAAAAAAATTCTAACCTTGCCCCTTTGTAGTTGCAGTCACCATGCTGTTGACCTGTCCTGTAGGTTCTGTCTGCTTGACTTGCTCCCAGTAACCATATGCCTTAATTTTTGCTCAATGTTAGCTTTGTGTAGTAGACTCGCTGCATGGCACACGAGTCACAAGAACATCTTCAGCAAATACCATCATGCAATATTTCACCTATAAGCACCCACAGTCTTCAAAGACTGATTTATGAATTTATACTTTTAATGAACTACTGAATTAAAGATCCATTTCTTCTGCATTCTCTGTCATGGACTGTCTATCAGAATAATTCTGAATTTACAATTTTTTGTGTACCTAATACTCAACTTTGGAGTGTCCGTGTACGCCATTTATTTTAGTAGTGGACAAACATTTATCAGGACAGCGTCTATGAATGTTCTGAGTTGTCTCATAGCCAGGTTCTGCACATTAACAGTGGCAATTTACTGCCTATTTTGTCTACACTTATTTTGTCATTCACACTTGCAGTAGTGCCTTTATTTTTCATCTGAACGGAATGTGATGTTCATTATTATTATGATCACTGCTGCAGTAACCTAAGCTGTATGGGTTATACACTGCAACAGTGATCATTCGAACATCTGTTGTTATGGTGGGTTTACTTATACAGCTGTACTCTGCCTAGTATATTTGATTTGTTTTAGTTTTTCTTGAGAAGCTGCTTATTTTTGTGTACATAGCTGAACCAGAATAAAGTAGTAGCCTATATTAGATTTACTCAGCTTACATTTTAGACATAAACAATTTGTATCTCAACTCAGTCGTATTGCATTCTGTATTGTTTAATGTACTAACTTACAACTGTACCGACAGATTTAATACCAATTATGTCATCAAGTTTGCAGATGACACCACAGTCCTGGGCCCTCATCAGTACCATACTAACTTACGACTGTACAGCCAGATTTAATACCAATCACATCATTAAGTTTGCAGGTGACTCATCAGTAATGAAGATGAAGGAACAACAGGGAAGAAGTAAATTTACAAATTGACTAGGGTGCCAGGTACAACCTTGATCTTAACGTCACCAAAACCAAGGAGATCATAATAGACTTCAGGAGAACCCATCCAGCTTATTCTCCACTCATGATTAATGGAGAGAGGGTAGAATTAGTAAGTAGCGCAAAATTCCTGGGAGTCCACATTATGAAGGACTTATCCTGGTCATTAAACACCAGTCACATAGTCAAGAAAGCCCACCAACACCTGCATTTTCTGCGGAGGTTAAGGAAAGCTAATCTACCACCCTCCAGCCTTATCACCTTCTACAGGGGTGCCATAGAAAGCATCCTAACGAGCAACTTCACAGTGTAGTACAGGGGCTGTTCAGTTGCAGATTAAAAAGCCCTACAGAGGGTGGTGAAGGCCACTGAGAGAATATAGGCTCCAACTTCCCAGCGATACTCGGTCTATAAATGACACGTTGCTACAACAGAGCCACGAAAATTGACAGTGATCCTACACACCCTGCCTAAGGTCTTCTTACAAGTTTGTCGTCTGGCAGATGATACTGTAGCATGGTTCCTAAACTCTGGAAGCAATCTCAGGAATGTTAGTCATTGACAAGGTCTTGTGTCAGTCAAACCATTATGGTGCAATAGAAATTATGAGTTGCTCGCTCATAGTTATCTGTTTACATTGTCAGTCAAGTGCAATATTTATCTGCTAGTTATTCTTATTCTAACATATCAGAAAATAAGTATGCAATAAATAAATGTGTAGTAATCAGTCACTCAGCTGCTAAAAACTGTAGACGGTAATTATAGCAAAATAACAGTCTAACTTAAAGTTAATGTTATGTATGTTGCATGTGCTATATGTAATTTATGTGTGTGTGATTGTTCATAGGTTCATAGGTTAGTACTAAGCTAACTGCTCTTACGAGCCATTTTAAGCCTAGCCAATTATCCCTTGTGAGACTCAGTATTGAGACTGTCATCTCAGTATTGAAACTGATGCATGTAATTTTGTTTAGGTTACCGTTGTGGAGTCAAAATGACAATGAAGTTCACTTTGACTTTTGACTTTGACTTTAGTATCCAGTTTAAAACACGGACCATAACTGTTTTGTCATTAATCCATAGTTTTCAAACTAGAATTCCATGTGGTTCTCTACGGTACTTATTCACAATAGCAGATATGAATGTATTACCTTTGCATGTAGCTTGCATAATATTCACTGACTGCACCTCAGTTGTTCTGACTGCTTGTTTATGTCTAAAACATTAAGATTCTGCTTTTTCCCCTTTTATCATCTCAAACATATTGACAATCTTTTTGTTGCCTCCACATATACATGATCTGTATGCAGATCTGATTTCTAAGACCACACAGGGCACCATTTCTTGCATGTATCCACATAGTTTACACAGGGTGTGGTTTCAGCCTTATGTGTTGCCAGGCGCCATCTTGTTTGCCATGTGGTGATGTGCAATTTTGCTGTAATTGTTTTTGCAGCTTTGGGCCTTGATTTTGCACTGATTTCGCACACAATCTGTTTTGCACGTTTTCAATTCCTCTGTTAAGCTTTTAAATTATACCTTAAGTAGTTCAGTCGTGTGCCATACATTTGTGGCTATTCAGTGTTAAATCATTTGTTCTTGTTAGTCTGCCTCTTAAGTGATAATTTCTGATGCCACAGACTATTCTGTCAGTGAGTCAAACAGTTCACCACATTTATAGTCTTGCACTATGTGTTGGATAGTTCACCAGATTCACAATCCTGCACTGTGTATCATTTCCATGACATAAGCATCAGTAGCCTCCTGAACCCCCCTTAATCTCTTTTGAGAAGTAAATATTTTAGATAAATTCTTCTTTGATTCACTGTGTGCCTGCAGTTCACTTTCAGTTTTGCAAACTTATATTTTTCTTCCTTTTTAAAAGAAAATGTCAGATATTTTAATGACTTCCTAGCCTGTGACATAAAGGCGCATGGCACATTGGATTTATTTTGGTTTGTTCACAAGGTTGCTCTCCATGGATTTATTTTGGTTTATTCACAAGGTCACTCTCCATGAGATGTAACTTAAAACATTGAAGACAGTATTTCAGTTTTTGTCATCAGAGATACTGGTAAGTTAAGTTGTAGTCATCATCTGAAGTTGCAGGGAAACCACTCAGAAAACTGGGAGAAACAAGTGAAAAATGATGCTGGTGGCTCATTGGAGGACAAAAAAAAAATTAAATTGCGCAGCTGCGAAATTCAGAATGACTGTGCAGTTTAAGCAAACTGCTTTTGTGTGTTTAATCAAAATACAACCATTTATTTATTTGTTTTACAGTAGTTCAACGTATGGCTTGTTTGTGTAAGTGTTTCTAAGGCTTAATGTCGGTCTACTGTCAAAGCATGACCAGGCAAGAAACATCAGCTGTAGTACAGCAAGATCAGTGGTAAGACAAAAAAAATTAAGCATCAGTGTCCCAAAAACACAACAGCGTAATGTGTTTATTTCTGACAGCGTGTCAGATATGCAGCAGAAATTACTTGGTATGTTAGCAGTTTAGGATGTCGCACAGAGACAATGAACTACAAGAGACACATGGGTATGTGTCCATGTCAAGCCTTACTTGCGTGACTAACACTGCAGACTTACTGCTATCTTGAAAGTAATAGTATTCACATACCCAGTATGTGACAGTCGTCATTTCATCTTGCATGATCTCAGAACTGCAGCTTCCTACGTATAGGGAACTTTATGGTCTTTCTTAAAAATTTCAAATGTTAATCATAACAGATACTTACCATATTAGTTTATCTAAGGGGGGGCTCTCTTTAATTGGTGCCAGAAACCCTTTCCTCACCCCCCTGTGCTTAGAGGGCCATACATGCAGCTGGTGTTCCTGTGTGATAGGCAAGTATGTGCTTATATATTACCAGCTGACATTATAGGTGCCAAATCTTCATTATTTTTTTCTCAGTTTAAAGAAATTGTTTACTCAGCAGATGAGGATGATCTAGCAGTAATAAGGGATGTTAAGTTGTCTATCTCGCCTTCATTCATGCTGGTTGGGTTCGGAGCCAATCCTCGGCTCCGACTCGGCCATCTTCAAAAGCTCGAGAGCTGCATACTGGCTCGAGGCCACCCCATATCCCATGATGCCTGGCGCTAGATACCCAGATCTCGTTTGCCGCGTCTGCTGCGAGGTTGTCTTACTGGCTCAGGTCGTATTTTTTCATTATTTTACTCGTTTTTTGATAAAAATAATTAGAACCTGTTAGTGTAGATTTTTCATAGTAGTTAACCCTTCTATAGATATATACTTGTTGTATCTTTAATTCCTTCTTGATCCTTCCCCTATCCCTTCAGAAAACTCATTTTAGTTAGAGTTTTCCCCTCCCCCTTCACATTCTTAGGTAGCCGTTTAAATTAGAGGCTAACCCTTTTCCCTTCCTCTTTTTAAAAAAAAAAAACCCTTTTAGCCTTACCTATTTAGTTTTATTTAGCTGTATAAATAGAATATTGTCAGTTTTTCTTGGCTGTGTTTTGGGTACTTAACTTAGTGTGTGTGGTAGTAATTACATACTAGTTTTTTGTGCGTTGTCCTTGATATTCTATTTCTTTTTCAGGGATTCTAAGGATACCAAGGTGTCCGGATTCAAGAAGTGTGACTCATGCTGTCAGAAGATGTCTTTGACAGATGGTCACACTTCTTGTGTCTATTGTCTGGGCGCCATGCACCTGCAGGACTCTTGTTCAGTTTGCCATGCCTTCAGCCCAAGAGTCCTGCAGGATCGCAAAAATAAGTTAATCCTAAGGGGATTACTTAAGCAGGATTCACCGGCTAAGACTCAGCCCGTGAAGGCCTCTAAGCCACCTAAATCTTCGGCTCCCAGTTCAGAGCCGTCAATGGGTGAAGCTGTTCCTTCAGCCTCAGTTCCGGCTGGAACCGATCTACCTGTCTCCCAGTCGGTTCCGACTCTCCCTTCGGAGCCGTCTGGGAGTCGAAAGAGGTCTAGGTCTCCCTCCCTGGACTTGATACGCTCGGCTCCGAGGTCTCCTCTGCTCCAATCGGAGCACAGTCATCGGTCCCACTCTTCTCGGTCCTCAAGACTATCCGATCATGACGTGGAGAGAGTGGTCAGTAGGCTGTTAAAATCGCAGGCCCTAGCAAAAATGTTGTCCAGCCCTCCTCATCAGGTGTCGGCTCCGTCCATATCTGCAGTTATTCCTCCTCCGACTCCTTCCTTGAGCTCGGAGTCTGAGTTCATTGGGGTTCGAGTCGTGGAACCATCTGCACCGATACCTTCTGCTTCGGTTCCGTCATCGGCTCCGATCACTTCTTTGGTACCGTCCTTGGAAGGGTCTGGGCACCGAGACTCCCTCGTCGGCTCCGAGGAGGTGAGTGGCATCGGACCCTTGTCCGAGCCCGTTCTCCCTCTCGGAGCTTCGATGCAGGTGAGCTAGGCTCCTACATCGGCTTCGTAGCCGTCTCCCTCGGTGCAGAGAGGGATTCTGGTCTCTTCAGAGCCAGAGCCTTCTCGGCATTCGAGCAGGGACGCCTTCGAGGTCATGAGGAGTGTTCTGGCCCCTGAGTCAGCCCAACGATCATCCCCACCGGCTCCTCCCACTATGGTGCCTGCGTCTGCCTCTGCCCCTCCTCCAGACCCCAAGCGTGGGGAACCAATGCTCCAGGGCACCCCCTTGGGTGTATCTTCCTCTTCCGAGGCCTCCCCTGATCATTCAGAGGAACCACCTCGTAAGAGGAAATGCAAGAGGAAGCATGTTGACTCCCCTGAGTCTGTCACATCAGATACCGACTTGGAGGATTCGGAAGGGTCCCCGAGATCCCCCTCTGAAGATGTCTCCTTCTCAGACATCCTTGAGATGCTTAGGCAGAGGGGGAACTGGACTACCCTAAACCACTCCGAGGATGAGTCGGTATTCCTGGATGCGTTTGGGTCCCGACCTTCCACCTCCTGGGTGTCTCCGCCTTTCGACCCACTGATGTCTGTGGTGGCTCGGAAGGCGTGGTCAGCTCCAGACACAGTGGAACCAACCCCCAGAAGACCCACTAAATTCATAACGGCACCGCAGGATAAACAGTTTTTGACCAAAGGTGTCCCTGTTGATGCTATGGTGGTAGCGGCAGCCACAAAGAAGTAGTTGGCTGAAACTTCTTCATCTGTCCATCCCCCTAGCAAGGAGTCCAGGACGATGGACAGATATGGGAAGCGGATGTTCTCTTCAGCGACCTTTTCCATGAGGTCTCTGAATTGTTTGTGCCACTTTACCCGCCTTCAAAGGGATCTCCTTAAAGAGCTTGGAGATACCCTCCAAGATCCATCAGCTGAGGGGGCCCAGGCTAAGGCAGCCTCCCAGCTGGCGACTCTTAATTCAGTGGTGAACTCCTCCATGAAGCTCATTTCTTATGCAGCCGATGGTGCGAGTAGAGCCATGGGCACAGGTGTTGCTCTAAGGAGACACGCCTGGATGCGGCTGTGTAACTTTGCGGAACCTTTCAGAGCGTCTTTCACCAACACCCCTTTTGATGGTCCTCTCTTTTTGGATCATAGGTGAAGGACACCCTTACCAGGTGTGAGCAGGAAGGCAAAACTCTCTCTGCCGTGGGAGTCTGTTTTTCCACTACTTCCAGACCATATCCCAAGGGTCAGAATAGTGGAAAGATGTGGTTCCGGAAATCTCAGGGAGCCTTGCCGGACACACGTGGTGAGTTCCCATCCAAAGGCAGAGGAGAGAACAATAATAGACGCCGCCCTCATGGCAGAGGGGGGTCCGCAAAACCAGGGCAGCAGAGAATCCTTCTCTGAGAAGCCCTCCCACCATCCCTGAAGGGTTGCCCGACTGCCCACCTCTGGAGGCAGTCGGGGGAAGATTATTGCTGTATCCAAAAGCCTGGCAAGACATAACACAAGACAAATGGGTACAGTCAGTTATATCCGGAGGCTACAAAATACCCTTTGTTCGCACTCCCGTAGTGTTAAACAAGTCCCTTCCAGATGTTCTACCCAATCTAAGGGATCAAGCAGTACAAGAAATTTCAGAACTGCTAAAAAAAAGGGCCATCCAGCAAGTCTCAGCAGACCAGCAAGGATCCGGAATTTACTCAAGGTTTTTTTTGGTACCAAAAAAGACAGGGGACTGGAGACCCATTCTGGATCTCAGCAGACTGAACAGGTCTGTACAAAGAACTAAGTTTCAGATAGTCACGCAACAGTCCATTATGCCCATTCTGGGTCAGGACAACTGGATGTGCTCTATAGATCTTCAGGATGTGTACTACCATATCAAAATGGACAGACGCTCCAGAAGATTCCTTCGCTTCCAGCTGAGAGCCAGCCATTACCAGCTCAGAGCTCTGCACTTTGGTCTCACCACAGCCCCCAGGGTGTTCACCAAATGTATGTCAGTAGTTGCCGATCACCTGAGATGGCAAGGATTCCAGGTGTTTCCACATCTAGACGAATGGCTCCTTACTGCTACCACCAGGAATCACCTTCTGGGAGCCAGAGACTACACTGTTGAGACTTGCTCCAGTATAGGTATCTCAATAAATTTCAAAAAGTCTGCATTGTCGGCTTGTCAGTCTATCACCTTTACAGGTGCAAATTTAAATACAAAAGACATGTCAGCGAGCCTTCCACCAGGCAGGGTATTAGTGATTTGTCAACATGTACAGGTCTTATTAGCATGCAAAAGAATTCAAGCCAGGTTCGTCCTCCAAACTCTGGGTCTCATGGCAGCAGTGGTCATACTTGTTCTTCTAGCTTGTTTTCACATGAGGATCCTCCAGTGGCTGCTTTTCATCCAATGGTCCTTCCAGCAGCTTCCCATGTCTCACATGATTATGATCACAGAAGCATGCAAAAAGCACCTTGCATGGTGGATGGTCTCCACATCAGTACCCCTAGGCAGACCATTTGTACCCCCCCAGTTGCTACGGTTACCATGGACGCTTCCCTGATCGGGTGGGGGGGCATTATCAGGGCAGGACAGTCCAAGGCACCTGACAACCTCACGAGTACCACCTGCATATAAACGTCTTGGAGATGAGGACCATGCTTCTAGCATTGCAAGCTCTTCAGAACTCTCTTCCTACCGGGACCATTGCAATTCAAACGGACAATATGTCAGTAGTGTGGTACATCAACAAGCAGGGCGGAACCAAGTCCTACCCCTTATGTCGAGAAGCACTCAGACTCTGGCAGTGGGCGATCTCTTCCCAACGGTTTCTGATCGCAACGCACATCCCTGGGAAGTCCAACGTCATAGCAGACAGGCTGAGCAGATCAATTCTCATGCCTCACGAGTGGTCTCTGAATCAAGTAGTTGTGGACCAAATATTCCACAAATGGGGCCAGCCTTGCTGTGACCTTTTTGCCACCCCCTTCAACAGCAAGTGCAACAATTTCTTCTCTCTCCTTCCACTTCCCAGACATTCCTCCAGAGACGCTCTAGTCCACGACTGGCCTCAGGGACTTCTCTATGCATTCCCTCCGTTTCCCCTTATTTCAAAGCTGATACAGAAAGCTACCGTATTGGGCTGCAAAATGATCCTCATTGCTCCTTACTGGCCTCGACAAATATGGTTCCCGTTCCTGCATCATCACCTTCTCGAGCAGCCTTGGACTCTAGACCCAGTTCCAGACCTTCTGATCCATCCATCAGTCGGGCGGGCTACACCAATCCCTGCAATCTCTCCAGCTCACTGCTTGGTTGCTCCACTTCCAACCCTAGCCAGGCTTCCAGATATCTCCCCGTCTGTGCGGGAAATTATTTTATCTTCGCACAAGTCTACCACTAGAAAAACTTACGTTAGTAAGTGGAAACGTTTTACTTCCTGGGCAGAGAATAAGAGTATAGTCCCCTTTTCAGCCCCTATACACCACATATTGGAATTTCTTGCGGAACTCTTTCATTCTGGGCCCGCTTCCACTACAATTAGAGTTCAGTTAGCTGCAATTTCAAATTTTCACATTGGCCTGTCGGGAAATAACATCATGTCGCATAAGCTATTTAGTGCCTTTCTCAAAGGGACCACTCTGCTTAGGCCTCCAGTGAGAGATCCTCCACCCCCGTGGGATCTAGATTTGATTTTAGCTTCTCTAATATTGCCTCCCTTTGAACCTGCAGCATCTTGTTCCCTGAAGTTTTTATCTTGGAAAATTCTCTTTCTGGTAGCCATTACTTCAGCCAGAAGAGTTTCAGAACTGCAGGCTCTTTGTACCCGTCCTCCGTACCTAGTGTTCCACAATGATAGGGTTGCTCTCAGAACTAATCCTTCCTTCCTTCCTAAGGTCTCTTCAGAAAATAATTTGAATCAATCCATAGACCTTCCTGTGTTCTTTCCCAACCACTCCAACAGGGTGGAATATAAGTTGCATCAGTTAGATGTTCACAGGCAACTACATTTTTATGTGCATAGAACTAAAGATATCAGGAAATCGGACCAACTTTTCCTTTTTTATGCTGCGGGTAAACAAGGTCTTCCAGTCTCAAAAGTAACCTTGTCCAGGTGGTTGACTTCTATCATCACTTGTATCTATCAACTGAGAAATAAAGAATTACCTGTTAAACCAAAAGGTCACTCCACCAGAGCTTTAGCCACTTCTGTGGCCTTTCAGGTGAGATTGCCCATGGAATCTATTTGTGCTGCGGCTACGTGGGCCAACCCACATACTTTCATTTTGCATTATAAGTTGGATGTGGTTTCCAGAAACAGAGCAGATTTTGGTTCCACTGTTCTGAAGAGTTTGTTCCGATGAGCCACCCAGGATTTCAGGTGCTAGGGATGCTGTCCCAACCAGCAAGAATGAAGGCGAGATAGACAACTTATCATAAAGAAGTTATGTACCTACCATAATGTTCCATGTTAGTTGTCTTCTTCTCGCCTTCCTTCTTGCGTCCCACCCTCCATCCCCCTATCCTTGTAGACCGAGAAGAGTTCTTTATGGTTTTTCACTGGCTGAGTCTTCTCTGGCTATTCCTTTCTGTCTAGTAGCCTCTCTGGAGGTTTTGTATATTCCAGGATAGAATCCTTTCATTATTATGTCTGCAGTTAGACTTACCAAATGAGATCTGGGTATCTAGCGCCAGGCATCATGGGATATGGGGTGGCCTTGAGCCAGTATGCAGCTCTCGAGCTTTTGAAGATGGCCGAGTCAGCTCCGAACCCAACCAGCAAGAAAGAAGGCGAGAAGAAGACAACTAACATGGAACGTTATGGTAGGTACATAACTTCTTTTTTGACATGCTGTGCATGTGCATTGTGAGATCACAAGCTTTGCCCAATTATAACACTACTGAACATGAGTGCTTTAGAGATAAAAATGCAAGTTGAGACAGAAGAGATCCTGCCTGTTTTAGGCTCACTGAGGGGGATTGTCAGATAGATCAGTTGGTACAGTAAGTAGAATGTACTATGAGATGTGGTCTAAATGTAGACAGTTACTTGGATCAGTGTTCCTTTATGTGTACTCTGCCACTCCTTTTGTGAATAGGCTTGGGCAGCCCACATTATTTTGCTGCACGAGCTGAACGCAACACAGTATTGCCTCACATATTAGAACTAAATGCTTTATTACATTAGTATCATAGGAAGTTACAAGGCTATTGGCCCTGAGGCCCCTACAAGCCTAGCCAAGAATTTAGCCCATGTTCCAAGTCAGCACCCGATGCCCCTATCCAGCAGGACCACAGGTGGAATCCCATGGGTGTATTTTCTGTCCCCCATCCAGTTATCCAGGTTGCGCTTAAAAAGGGTTAATGAGGTACTGTGCTTGACGTGGAGAGGGAGTCTATTCCACAGAAGGGGGGAGTCTCTGGTACACAAATCTGTCTCACCAACAAGTCCTATTGATGTCACAGACCAGGTTGAGGTTGTGTGTGCGGATTACTTGGGTGGAGCTTGGCTTGCAGATATGCAGCAGTCCCATCAAGACGAGATCTGAGACTGCTTTGTATTCCAGACAGAGGCCACCTCTGAGGAGTCTGTATGAGACTGAGTAGAGGGACAGGGCTTTTAGCCTATCTGTGTAAGGTAGATGTTTGAGGCCCTGGATTCTCCTGGTGAGGAACCTCTGGGGTCTCAACAGCTGATGCATGTGTTTTGTGAGGTACATGCCAAAAGGGGCATTGTACTCAGTAATGGGTCTTATAAGGGAAGAATACAGGGATGTTATGACCTCCTTGTCCCTGAATGAGATAACCCTACTAATGAGGTGGGCCATGTAGAAAGCTTTCCGCACAACAGAGGCAACATGGTGGGCAGAAGTGAGTTTGCTATCAACCTAGGTGCCCAAGTCCCTCACGACTGATTGCATGCTTAGGACCTTGTTATTAATGTGATAATTTGTGGGGACATCACTCTCTCCAAAGAGGATGATGATGATTATGCATTTTTTGCATTCAGTTTGAGGCCATGTTTCTGGCAGCATTTCTTTGTTTGTATTTTAATTATTTGTAAACTTTATTAAAGTGTGATAAAAGTTTTAAAAAATCATTATTTGTGTAGTCCTTCTTAGTGTTGCTTCTAGTAAAATATATTCACATTTTTGTATGTTGCTTTGTAATGTAGAAGCTAATGTCCCCCCACCTTTACACAGCTAACGTGCAGACGTATGTAACTGGGGTTAAGGGAGGCAACAGCCCCCTCACAAAGCATAACAGAAAATGTGAATATCAGCAGTATTATAATTTGTCACTCCTGTAATTCACCTGTTTTCTGGTTCTATGGCAGTGGAGAACAGAAAGGTAAATAACCATTGCAAATGCTTTGAGCCTATGGTTAAATTTAAAGAACATTTGCTTGTAACTTTTCCAATTGTCAGTATTTTTGGAGTAAGATTTCAACATGCTGTCTATACACCTCTTTGGTAAACTATGTTGCCAGTATTTTGCAGTACTGCCAAAGGAGATGTTTTTTTTTTCCAGGGAATGTGACACTAGCTCTGGGGATAGACTTCCATGATGGCAGCACCATAATTCATATACTTTATTGTAAAAAGAAAAACCCTACTAAGTTTATTAACCAATACTTGGTCTTCATTTTCCCATTTTTGGTGCCCTTTGTCCAGATTTTCAGCTTGCTATCTTAAACTTTTTTGGTATCCTTAATTTTCACTATTTTAATGAAGCAGAGCCATAAGATGGTGGTATTGAAATTTTTTGAAAAAATGTTGACATATGGCAACATTGTGAGCCTACATTACACTGGTGACAGTACTGTTTTGTCACTGATTGTTTTTGTTGTATTGAAGTGATGTTTAGCGTATATCCATTCCTTTACATAACATAATGAGCTTGCCAACTGTGACATTATAGATTTAGACCAGTGTGTGTTTTTGCCCATCAAAAAAGTAGCTATGTAAAAATCTTACCATAACAGTAGATGTTCCTGTTTTCACTGTTGCAGTATTCATCACCTCTGGGATTTCCTGCCAAGGATAGCCCAATGTCCTGCCAGTAAACCAAAGCCTTTATTATCTAGGGAGCATCATTCATCAGATGTATACTCTCTGCGCAAGCTTAGGGCGTAAATGTGACGTATGTACATTCCCAACTCAGAACTGAAGTGCCCCAGGAGAACTCGGACCCCCAGTGGAAAGGAGAACATGTCTATCCAGGAAAAAAGGAATGAAGAGAAGGAGAGGAATCTTCGCCAGTACAAAAATATTACCCATGCAAAAGCAGGAGAAAAAGGGGGGTAGAAGGGAGTGAATGAATACTGCAGCAGTGAAAAGTATGACGTATATTGTTTGGTAAGATTTTACACAACTGTACAATGTCCTTCTGTATCACTGTTGCAGTATTCATCACCTCTGGGAGAGTACAAAAGATACGGTGTGGGCAGGGAGGAGGAGGGCAAGGAGGAGCCCTCCACAAACCCATGCAGGTTAGCCTTGGCGAAACCTGCCCTGGTCCTAGAAATGACATCCAGTTTGTAATATTTTGTGAAAGTGTGAACTGAAGACCAAGTAGCAGCTTCAAGGATGGAGTTGGTGTCCAAACTTTTGAAGAAAGCCACTGAGGATGCCACTGATCTAGTAGAATTAGCCCTCACTGAAGCAGACAACTGCTTACCATGAAAAGAATAACAAAATGAAATGATCTTAGAAATCCAGGAGACGATTTGCTTACAAACTGACAAACCCAATGTCCTAGTGCAAAAAGAAATGAAAAGCTGATAGATTTATGAAAGGTGTTTGTTTTATCTAAATAATATCTGAACTGTCTGTGCAAATTCAAAGTATGAAAAACTTTGTGCTAGCAGATTGCCGTGAAGGGAAAAAGAAGGAAGCTGGATATACTGATTAAGGGACAGGTCATTAACCACCTTGGGCATAAAAGAAGGATTTGTATGGATCAGCACCCTGTCTCTATGAAAAAGCAGAAAAGGAGGAACTGCTGTCAAGGCTTGTAGTTTAGATACCCTTCTGACAGAGGTTAAAGTAACCAATAAAACAATCATTAAGGTGCAATTTTGTAAAGAAGAGTCACCAGACCCAAAAGGAGCACAAGTCAGTTTTTCAAGTACAAAACTAGGATCCCAAGGAGGACTGGACTTTCTTGGGGGGGGGGGGGTCTAATATGAAGGTCACATTTAAGAAACTGCTTGACCTCAAACCTAGTGGCCAAAGGAGGAGTAGGTGGCAGACAGGCCGAAATGGCTATGGGCTTTCACTGAAGAATATGCCAAGCCAGCATGTAGCAGTTCACACAGGTAAGGAAGAACCAAGGGGACCTCCACTGAAAAGGGGTACTGGGGATATTTAAGATACCAAATAAAATCTCTTCTATTTGAACATATATGATTTTCTGGTATTGGATTTCCTGGCCTCCTACAGGACCCTAAGCACATTCTCCAAAAAACAGTGTCTGAAAGGAATCAAACTTCTATCACCCAAAGCACCAGTTGAAGAGTGGACAGATGAGGGTGAAGGAGAGTTCTTTTGTTCTGTGTGAGAAGATCCATGCAGTGAGGAACTTGTGGTGATTGTCCCTGGCCAGATGTAATAGGAGGGGGAACCGTTGCTGTCTAGTCCAAAAAGGAATCCTCCTCAGTTTTGTGAAGGACCTTTGGAAGAAGAGGAAAGGCATATAAGAACCTTCCTTATCAAGAGAAAGACATGAAATCCAACTCCAAGGCTAAGGGGCTTGAGACTCTGGAGTAGAACTGAGGGAGCTGCATGTTCAGAGAGGAGGCAAAGAGATCTTCTCGAGGAATACCCCACCAATAAACTATGTCCAGAAAACAATCCCTATAAAGCAGCTGTTCATGAGGCTATGTCCTGTACCTGATGAGAAATCCTGCCGCAAGATTGCATTCTGAAGGTATATAGACTGCTTGTAGAGGGACGTGTAGATTGATGGCTATTTCCCATGCCTGAAGAGCTAACCCGCAGAGAAGGTAAGATCTCATGCCCCCTTGTTTGTTGATGTACCTCATGATAGTGATATTGTCCATATAAACTTTCAAGAGACCCAGGACCCAGAGTGCATGGAAAGCCTGAAGGGCCAGAAGGAGAGCCTGCATTTCCTTAATGTTGATGTGATCCATCCTGTGCTGAGGGACCAAACCCGTGAACCTTTAAGGTGCCTGAAGTGGCTCTCCACTCCAACTCCAATGCATTTGTGAATAGTTCCTGAGATGGCTTAGGAGGGTGGAAAGGAATACCTGGATTGAGAGTTAGCTGCCGAATCCTCCAGTGAAATTCTAGTTTGAAATAAGGGAGTGGAAGAATGAGATGGTCCAGAGGATGGACACTGATTTTAGATACCACTGAAACTTTCTCAGTTGAAACTTGGTCCAGGAAAGCATGGGATTAGTGGATGACATGAACCCCAGAGCTCTAAGAAACTCCCTGGCTGGAAGAGAGGACAGGGGAAGCAGAGACAGAAAATAATTTGTGAGGGACAAAACCTTGGAGGTAGAAGAGATGCCAGCATTGCAACAAGCTAGAAGCTGTAGCCTAGGAAATGTGATCATTAGATGGAGTCAATACTACTTCTGAAGGTTGACAGTGAACCCCAAGTTGTTCAACAGAAGCTGGATAAAATGAAGATCCTGCACCAGCTTGGAATGGGTTGGAGCCTGCAGCATAAGAAATATCTGAATGCCCTGATGCCTGGAAAAGATGACTACAGGGGCTAAACATTTGATGAACATCCATGGGGTGTGGAAAGCCTAAAGGGCAAAGCAGAGAAATGAAAATGAGAGGAAGAATCAGAGAAAACCAAATATCTCCTGAACAGAGGGTGGATGGAAATGTGAAGGTAAGCTTCCTTCAGATCCACAGAAACCAGAAAGGCTTGGAGGAGCAGTAGAGGAAACAGTGAAGGATGTTCAAACTGGTGCTAATGAAATTCTGAGTTGGGAGCTTATGTACTTCATATTTTATGCCCTTTGTTTGTGCGGGGATTATACCTCTGACACACAACTTTCTTTGGCAATAAAGGCTTTGATATACTGACCAGTCGTTTGGCTATCCTTGGAAGGAGATCCCAAGGTGATGAATACTGCAACAGTGACATGGAAAGACATTTATTTTGCATTGTCAGCATACTCAAAGGTTTATGCCTAGGAATAGTTGCAATGACCAAGTAAAAAAGTGTTGAACCTAAAACTGAACTCTTAGGTATACCTACTCAAACTTGTAATGGTTCTGAAGATCATCCCTGAAATAACTACATATTGGGTCCTTCCTGTCAGTCAGATAAGAGTTCAGCGACTCAAGTAAGAATTGTATTTCCCTTTAATCAATGTTTTATGTATTGTAGTATGAGATAGTCAAACACCTTGGCTAAGTCCAGAAATGCTGCGGCAGATGGTAATCATAATTCTGTTGCTATTGTTGTTAATAAAATTTAGTTTGTGATTGTGATCTGCCCCTAGTAAATCCATGTTGGTATATGACAAGATCAATACGTATCTCATTCTGTTGCATTAACTCTAGCAAACATTCTGAATACTTTCCTAAAATTGATGTCAAACTGGCCTGTAATTACTTCAGTTATTTTACACTTTTTATGAATAAAATCAGAGATGTTCACTATCTTTTCCATATTGTTAACATGGTACCTGTTTTTAATAAGTTATTCAAAATTGTGTATAGCAGTAAACTCAAATCTGTTCTTAAATTTGATAATAGAATTGCTGGATTTTATCTGTCTCCATATATGTTATTTTAGTTACTCTTTTCAGTCCTCTGTTAATAAATGTTTAGTAAAAGCACACTATCACATTATGCTATGGAATGACTTGTCTGTATTTTTAGTTTAAGTATCAGATGAATCCGTCTGCTATTTGCTTGTGATTACAAATTGTCAGACCATCCATCACTGAACACACAAATGGGTGTCTTGCTTTCTTTTGAGTATTGCTGTATCTGTAATTTTTTTGTCTGTAATAATAGCCAGTTTCATGTTGTATTGTATTTTCTCCTATTTAAATTGGAAATATTTACTTTTTTAATTTTACTTTGTTTGTATGGGATATTTCCTATAAAGTTGAAAAGATCTATTTTTAAAACCACATTATTAAATTTGAACTTCAAATACATTAACCTTTGTAAAAAGAGAGATGGAAATAATCTCCCTAAATGCAGCATTTATTTGTGTTTCTTTCTAAAAATTCCAGCTTTTGTAAGACTGTCAGTTTTATATAGTTTAGGGCCGAGTCTTTAAAATTGTTTGGTCCATCATGTATTATTTATTATATGATTATAATTTAGTCTACCTTTTGCTAGTTGAATAATAAACTGGAGATATGAGTATGTTGTAATCCAGAAAGAGAGGAAACTGAAATTGTGACCTTTTCTTTATTTGTATCACATAACCTTTCTTATCACAGAATCTCCTAAAAATCAGTATCTGTTTAAAATATTTGTATTATATCCCTTGTTTCTTTTAAATTAGAAGTAGTATTTTTAATAACTAATTCATTAGATGAATTCACTTCTTAATTTTTAACATCCTCTGCGTGTGAGCTTTGTTTTTGGACAGCAAGATCTCTTAACCCTCCTAATACTCTTTTATTTTCTTCTTCAGTATCTCATCTGGTGTTATAATTACATCTGCTACACTATTATTTCTGTCACACGTTTTGCTACTTGATGGTGATATTGTTTTCTCTAGATAAAATTCATGTTGATCTCTTTCTACTATTTGATCGAGTACATCATTGCAGCTAATATTTTTTTCTTTCATTTATTAGAGTTTGGCTTTTCTGTTCCACTGGAGATCTCAGCCATTTTTCCATCTGCAGTAGAGGAGAAATGATCATCTACTTTAGCTGAAAAGTTTGAACCTAAATATCTGCTGATGTTTCAACTTAACAAATATCTCCACTATTTTCTTACATATATACATTACATTCTTACATATATGAACTTACGGTTCTATATCACATTGTCAAACTCTTAAAAGTTGGAACGTCATATGGTCGACACCATATGATCGAACTTTTAAAAGTTTGAATGTTTCAATGGAGATCTCTGTACAGTGCAGAATGGGAAGATTTATTTTTTCTGCACTATAGTGCGATCTTGGAGTTGGTATATTTAAAGAGCAGGGGGTGTGGGGGTGCAGGGGGGCTTGCCCCCCCCCCCGCTTAAACTGTTCAGGTAGGTTTTTTCTTTGGTTTATTTTTTATTGCATTTTCAAACTTTTAAAAGTTCACTCATATGGTGTCGACCATATGACATTCGAACTTTTAAAAGTTCGATTATGTAATATAGACACAAACTTACAGCCCTGTTAGCATCTCTTGAACCTGCTTTATTATTAATGGTCTTGGTTTTCTTTTTTTTCCTCTTTGCTAAATATTTGCTTTTATTTATTTATTTTTTTTTTAGAACTCTGTTGTTTTCCCCTTTTTTTGTTGTAAGTTGGTCTGTGTGATGGTGATTAGTTATTGTTCCCTAGAGTACATAACATTGATTTATCTGATGTTTCTTTATCATTGGTTATGGACCTAAGAACATCTAACATATCTTCCTTACAGTGCATGAAATATTAAGATTGTAAGTAAAGCCTTGCTGTTCTTACAAAACTAGCCCACAGAATCATCACTTTTTTCCCTTCTAGGATGCAAGAGAACTCTTGTAATATAAGACAGTTTGCACATTGATTAATAACATTCAAATTATCACTTTTTATAAACATCCTGCAAGTGGTGCATTCAGTTAGAAATTTGTACTTAAGCAAGTTGTCACCTGACTCTAGCCCAATGTAATTAATACTGTTTTTTAATATTCAATTAATGTCTTAGTAAAAAAAAAATTATATCAAAGTAACCAATGCACTTGCAATTAATCTGAAGGCCAAATCGTAGATCTAATGTCTCTTCTGTCCTTCCTTAACAGATGGGTTTTCAGATCCGACCTCTACTTTAACTTTGGCCACTCTAGACTTTAGGATCAATAGCTCAGGCTCCTCCCCTTACTCCTAATCCCATCCTATGCCCGCATTATCTCAGATATTGTTTGCTATTCATTGAGAACAGACATGATTCCTTCTCTCAGGCTCAGCTAAGTTGTAGAACTTTCTTTAATATGTAGCTGTATCTCTATAATTCTATATAAATACAGTTCCTCTGTTGTAGGACAGTTTTTCTTCTCCTCACATAAATCGCCTAACACCCCCCCCCCCCCAAAAAAAACCTTCTTGTGCTTTTGCTGCCCTTCCTTGGTAGTATAAGTTGGCTAACGTCAGAGTAGTTTCATGTCCTGGTATTGTTGTAGCTTTGTTGTTGTTGTTATTATTCTTATTATTATTATTATTATTATTATTGATTGCTGTTCCATAGTAATAAGAAGAAAAAGGAGTGGTATTTTTTTTAAATGGCTGACAAGCCATCCAGTTTTAATTAAATGGATGGATTGCAGTCACAAGATCCCCAATTCACATGACTGTTAGAAATGTGTATACTGTTTGGATGCTGCCCATCTGGGAGGATGCTGCTTTTGCCCATTGGACCATCATTGAACAAAGTAATGAACGTGCTGAAGGTACTTCTTCCACCCCATGCAGCAAAACAGTCCGAAGCTATGTCTTCTACTTCTGGAGCCAGCCTGTCTGCTAAAAAGTCTTCATACAGACACAAAGGGGAGAAGAGTGATGACAAGCCCAGGGAAAAGGGCAATGACTCAAGAGAATGTTTCCCCGACCACTCCTCGTCAGTGGCTTCCTTGGCTCTATCCCGTAATCTCTCTAAAGCTTCACCTCTGATAGTTATAGGATCCTGACCTCCTTCCTTACCGGATCTGAGATTTTTACTGGAACCAGTCTCCCCCTAGACTACACACCCCTTCCTTGCAGGAGATACCCGTGCATAGATCTTCAAGACCTCCCTCTACTTTGTCCTCCAAGAGATCAGCCCAATCTACCAAAAGCATGAAAGAAGCAGATGTGGATAGGAATAAGAGGAAGTTCCTCAGGACCCAAATTCAGTTGTGGTTCTTCCTGACCAGGCCCTTGTCAGACCCCTGAGCTTCAGCCCATCAACCCTGCCTGTGGTTGCTCCTACCCTGGATCCAGGAGTTTTGGGTCTGAGTTTCTCCCGAGTATTGTCCTTGTCAGGTTGGCTTCCACTTTGGCAATCTTTCTGATTCAACTGATGCTGAGCACCTCAGATCCAGAAGGATCTCTGAGACTCCAAAGTTATTTGAGCCTTTCTTTACCCTTGGAGCTTCTGCGCTGGATAGCTGTGCTCCAACAGAGTCTACTTTGATGTTCATCGTGTTTCACTGTTGCAGTCATTACACTTGGGCTATCCTGCTGGCAGGCAACCCACAGTCGGCCCGAGTTCCAAAGTCTTGGTCCGGCATCGGTTGCTGTCGCCTCTTCCCTGAAGTCCGTGTGCCAGGGGTATAAAAGTTGCAACCAACGCCATTTTCTTCAGTCTTTCTTGCCGCGTGGTGCCCGAAGCAAAAGCAGTTCGCAAGTGCCGGTCGGCCAACTCCTGAGATTTTCGAATTTGAGTTTCAGAACCGAAGCCTTCAATAAAGCTAAGTACCCCATTGGGGAAACTTTTTCTTGCTCCAGACCGATGTCAGTAAAAGTTAATAATTGTATTTCTTGTGGGAAGCAAATACCTCATAAGGACTTTCACTCTTACTGTATTCCTTGCCTAGGCCCTGACCATGATGTTACCAGTTGTCGGTTTTGTGCTAGATTCAATAAACGCACTATTAAATGTCGGTTCGATTTTGCTTTACATTATTTTGGCCGAAGGTTTAATTACATAATGCCGTCGGAACAACCGACAACTGGAATTTATAAAAAACGCAAAGACAAAGAAAAGGACAGGCATCCGAGGTCCAAAACCAACGACGAAGCCTCTTCAAGGCCAGTCGCTGGTTCGCCGGTTCTCAGAGAGGCGCTTTCGCAGCCCCTGACACCCGCTACCTCAGAGCCACAGGCCGTAACCAACAGCCATGTGGAGACACTGAGGCCTGTGGAAACTCAAGGTATTGGGCCTACGGAAACTATTCCCTCAGATGGGTCCGGAGCCGCTGAGCAGGCATCGGCTTCTGAGGGTGTTTTCAGACCTTCACAGCTTACAATTAAGTCCACTACAGCAGCCAAGGCAAAGTCAAAAACACCATTAAAGACAAGGAAACAAGTACAGCATTCTCCTGGACAGTCATCCATGCCAAAGGAACAGATGCTTAAAATGGCCGAAGACCTAATTACTTTAATCAGGGGTTCCCATCCCCCTCCTGACAAAAGGCCTAGGTAAGACACTGACTATGATTCCTCTGACCAGGTTTCCATTTCCTCTGATTCCTCTTCTGATCAGGGATATTCTGTCTCCCTCCCTATGAGGACTCTGATGCAGAAGAGTCTATACCTTCAGCCTCTCCACCTGAGGATTATTCTTTTGGGGAAACCCTGCACACCATGAGGGAGCATTTCCATTGGGAGAGCCAGGATTATTCAGAATCCAAGAAAAGGCTCAGAGGCTTCCTTTTATTGCCTCAGCACATGCCCCTGGCTATCCCCCCTGTGCTTGATATTGTTGATGATGTTTTTTCTGAATCCAGTCTGTCTCCTGATTCTTTACCCCCTGCACCAGTCAAGCCAGACAGGTACTACAGGGTCCCTGACTCTCATAAATTTCTTTACAAAAACCCTGCTGCAGACCCAGAAACAATTTCTCAGGGTCCTAAAGGGGTTAAGGCTTCCACTGCAAAAAATCCTGTCCCCTCCGATAGGGATTCCAGAGCTCTGGACAGATGGGGGAAAAAAAGTTTACACTTCTGCTACTTTAGCTGTAAGGGCTTTAAATTGCCAGTTTCACATGCTTAAATATCAACAGTACCTCATGTCATTGTTAAAACAGAAAATTATTTCAAATTCAGAAAGTCCTGCTGGTAAGGAAATGCATGATTTATTGCATGCAATTGAACAAATGGGAAAGCATACTCTGCAATGTGGTTTTGATTCATTAGAGGCTTCTTGTAGAGCCGCAGTTACAGTCTCTGTTATTCGAAGGCACACTTGGTTGAAAGAACAAAGTTTACTTGACCATGTTAAAGTAAAATTATTGGATGCTCCACTACAGCATGATACTTTGTTTGGTGTTAAGGCAGAAGTTGTTCATAGGTTCATAGGTTCATAGGTTCATACTAGGCTATCTGCCCAAGGGCATTTATAAGCCTAGCCCATAGTTATGTGGCTTTCGCCACCCCTTTAGTTTGAATAAAAACTATGCCTATCATTTTTCTGTGCCTCTGTCAAGCAGTGACACTGAAGTAATCCCTGGGGTATATCTGCGATCTCCCATCCATTGGTCAAGATTCCTCTTGAACAAGGCCAGCGAGGTGCTCTGCCTCACATGTACCGGGATTTTGTTCCACAGCATAGGGAGTCTCTGGGTGATGAATCTGTCCCTCCAGCATGTTCTATTTATAACCGTGTCAAGGTTTAAGTCTCCCGCCCTTGTGGTTCTGAGGGATCTAGATTTTTGAGGTGAAGCATATTCATCAAATCTGGGTTTGACATGGCCTTATATGTCAGGCACAGGTCACCTCTGAGCAAGCGGTATGAGACTGAATAGAGCTGGAGTTCTTTCAGTCGGGCAGCATAAGACATATTTTGAGACCCTTTATCCTTTTGGTGAGGAACTTTTGGGGCCTTTCAAGCTGCAGCAGGTGTCTGGTCAGATACATTCGAACGGGCATTGTACTCAATCATAGGTCTAATGAGTGATGAGTACAGGGGACGATGACCTCCCTTGATCTAGATGTGAATCCCTTCATGATCAGGTGGGCGATATAGAAGGTTTTCCTAACTACTTTAGCAACATGAGTGTCAAATGAAAGGCTACTGTCAACTTGGGTCCCCAGATCCCTGATGACTTTTTCTGTGCTCAGTGGATTGCCACCTATATGGTAGCTAGGGGTAACCTTGTTTTTCCCAAAGGGTATGACTATGCATTTGTTGGCGTTTAACTTCAGGCCATGGCTCTGGCACCAGTTATCCGTTTCTGTGAGGCCCTTCTGGAGGATATATGTGTCAGATGTGTTTTCGACTATGGCGCCCAGTTTGCAGTCATCTGCAAACTTTGTCAGCCATAACCCTCCTGTGTTTGCTTGTACTTCAGAAAAGTAGATGCCGAACAAGAGTGGACCCAGGACTGAGCCCTGTGGGACACCACTTGTGACAGGCTTTGAGTCTGACATGGCTCCAGCAACTCTGACCCTGTGGGTTCTGTCACTTAGCCAGTTTGCAACCCATCTTGTGATGTATGGGTTTACATTCAAGCTGATGAGTTTTTCGATGATACCTGTGTCGAAGGCCTTTGCCAGGTCAAGGTAGGCTGTATGGACTGCCTTTCCCTCATCAATGGCCTTGGTGACTGTCTCGAAAAAGTCAACCAAGTTTAAGAGGCAGGATCTGCCTTTGACAAAGCCAAACTGGGTTGGATCCAAAGTCTGCAAGTTCCCTATGTCTTTATTTATGAGTTCCATTATGATCCTCTCCATGGCTTTGCAGATAAGGCTTGTCAAGCTAATGGGGCGGTAATTTCCAGGGTCTGTGGAGGCACCGCCCTTATGAAGTGGGACCACAGTCGCCGTGCGCCACTCCTTGGGTACGTATCCTGAGGTGAGGCTAAGATTAAACAGCTGTCCTAACTGTGGGTTTAATTCCTCGTTGAGTTCATGAAGCACACAGCCGGGGACACCATCCGGTCCCATGTATGCTGTGTTTTTTGCCTTAGTGAGGGCAGTTCTCACCTGGGCGTTGGAGATGTTTGGGGGGCTACAATCCTCTGGAATAGATATCTCTCCTTTTGGGGGAGGGAGAAGTTTGCACTGAACCTGTCAGCCAGTATGTTGGCAATGTGTGTAGGTTCAGTAATTTTCACATCATTTTGAACTAATTCTGAGCATATCTGGAAGTTTCCTCCTAGGTTTCTAACATAGCTAAAGAAGGCCTTATGATTGTCTTTAGAGTCCTTGGCGATTTTTCTCTCAAAATTTGCCTTGGATGATTTTATGAGAGCTCTTAGTTTTTTACTTATAATGATCAAAGGTATCTTACCTTTCAAGGATTTTGCTCTATCTTGTAGTAGCTTCCTCCTTTTGTTGTAGAGCTTGTTTATGGCTGGGGTCCACCAGACTGGATGCTTGCCTTTGGTACAGAGAGTCTTAGTTTTGTTTGGGATTGCCTGATCCATGCAGTCCTGTAGGTGCTGGTAGAAGGCATTTGTAAGTGATTCAGCGGTTTGAGTAATGTTTACCACTGGCTCAGGGGCCTTAAAGGAGACCACACTAGTTTTTAGAAGTGTGAAATCGGCTTTTGAGAAGTTTTTCACTGTGGTCTTTTTGTTTCAGGTGGGGCGGGATGAGGACCTCCAGCGAGATTAGTTTATGATCTGATCTCACCAGTGAGGGTATACTTCCGGTGTTGAACATTTTGATCCCATGTTCGTGATGATGAGATCAAGTATGTTTTCTCCTCTTGTGGGGATGGTGACTAGTTGTTCCATGGCATTTGAGTTTATGAACTCCAGGAATCTTTGGGTTAGAGTGTTCGGGCTTGAGTAGTGTTCCCAGTCTATATTAGGGTAGTTGAAGTCACCTAGTATGATGGTGTTTGGAGATACATTTATCCCTCCAATGTTTTCAGGAAGGCCATGTGAGGTTCCTGAGTTTGAGAGGGTGGCCTGTAACATGCTACAAATTGCAGAGCAGTCTTGCCTATGGTTAATTGCACCTGGATGGTCTCCGATGCATCGTGCGTTGCCACCAACCTTGAGGTGTGGGTGTCCTTTATGAATATGGACACCCCTCCTTTCTTGGTGTTGTCCGGATTTTGGGGCGAACGCATGATATGAGGTGAAACCTGTTAGTGCTGGGGTGCTCTCAGGAGCCTTGAACCAGGTTTCTGTCACAGCACAGACATCGATGTTCTCCATATTGAGAAGGGCCTCGAGTGCGTGCATCTTGAGATTGAGACTTCTGGCATTGAGCAGCATTACCCTTAGTTTTTTCCTTTTTGGTGTTCTAGGGTGGTAGGTTTAGAATTTGAGCCTTGCCTAAAAAAGGCACTATGGGGGTGGCAAGAGCCTTTGCCAATATCCGGAAGCCCAGGGGTGACAGGTGCAAGCCGTCCCTTGCGAAGCAGCGTGGCTTGTCCAGCATGTCATCCCAGGCAGACAGACATTGGATGCCCTTTGAATGACACCAGAATTTAAGCCAATTATTAAAGCTGATCATCTTATCACTGTATTGTGGCATCATTCTTGGTGAAGGTAGGATACTGCTCAAGGTCAGGGTCATACCTGCCTGGGCTACATAATCAGAGAGCTCCTCGATGTCCCTTTTCATGTAGTCCAAGGAGGTACGTCTCAGGTCGTTGACACCAGCGTGGACAATGACTGAGTCGTACTTGTACCTGCTGTTGAGAGACCTGAGTGCTTGCATTATGTGGCGGATTCTAGCGCCCGACAGGCAGCTTACTGTGACCTTCTCCTTACTCAGTCTGGTGAGCGGGACGTCAGTGTGTCTGACTATGGAATCACCAATGACAAGTGTGTCTGGCATTTTGTTTGGCCTTAAGGGCTGTGACTGTTTGACACTCTGACTGTGTGGTCTATGTGTTGCATATGTTGGGTCGTGAGGTGGTAGTTGTTTGGGTGTCTGCTTTGGTGGCCTCTGCTGTTTTGGTAAATTTTTGAACAGAGCCTCCGAGTATGTCTTTGTGTGAGTATGTGTATGATTTGAAGTTGTGATGGTACCATGTGTGACTGGGTATGTATTGTGCGTGGTTACCTTCTCCTCCTGTCTGGTCTTGCCAGTCCTATGTTGAGAGAGCTCAGCCTCCAGTTTGGCCGTATAGTTGCATCTCTCGCATGTATTTGTGTTTTGTGGGAGAAGGAGAGGATTGTCTGTGTACATGAGGCAATTGTAACATTGCCTCAATATTCCCAGGTTCACCAGTTGAGCTGTAGAGGACACTAGCAACTGATCCCTCGACATACTAGAAGTAGTAGATAAAGAGACTTTCAAAGGACTCCGGGAAGTGGGTTTTAGGCTGGTGGGGTACTATCTATAATAAGAGTGCTTTATCAAGGTGCAAGTACTGTAGGAGTAAGTGCTAGGCTTTACAGATAGAGAATAGTCTACTTGGGAATCAAGTAGAGATGAACTTTTCAGTTATAGGATATGCTGGTTAGATCAGCAGTACAGCTCGAGGAAGGTAGTTCTAAGGGAAAATTTGAAGAGTGGAATTTAGATGGCCCGAATAGTTTAACCTTGTTTAACCGCCGCTGCTCTTGTGTGCAACAGTGGCAACTCAGCTAACGCTGCGTTTAGCGTGTTTTATAGCAGGGGGCTGAAGGGAGCTAGGAATTGGCCCAAAACGACCAATGGACTACTAGTTTCTGGCTGAAACTTCACCAAATCAGACAAAAAGGCCGCTCAGTGCTTCCCACTCCCACTGGTAAGCAAAGAAACTTGCAACAAACAAAAAAGCCAGCAAGTGTTGGTAGTAACCATATCCAAAAACCATTTATTGTCATGAGGGAAAACCCCCCCCTGAAATACTGCTATTGTGAATACCAATGGCAGAAAAAGCTTTTTAACAAAAAAGCTACAATCCTCAAACCGGTTTCGGCTCCTCTGAGCCTTCTTCAGTGAAGTATAAAATGAGAAAACAGAGTATCACAATGCATACACATATATAGGGATAGGTCCAACTCTAGGGCCAATCCGAACACAGAATTCACAATTGATCATTAAGGCCAGGTGTAAACAAAGCTCCAAGTTTGATGATCCATTTTTTCTCCTTGGAGCTAAGTAATTCCTGCCAAAACTGTTTGTCTTTACATTTCCCCCTGATGCAATCAATAACAACAAATTTGAATGAAGCAGATACATGTTTCAAACAATGTTTATACAAAGCATTACTAATACGTTTATTTTTGATGTCACTCAAGTGCTCACAAATTCTCAGACGGAAAGCCCGGGAAGTCTTTCCAACATAGAAAGCAGAACAATTGCAGGTCACCAAATAGATGACCCACTCAGTGTTACAGTTAGCCCAAAACTTCCCTCCTTCCTAATAAGGCAATGGATCAGTAACAGGAACTAAAAACAAAGCCCAGGGATCAGCAACTCTGAAACTGGACTACTCTAGTTCAGTAAGGCGGGAAAACAAGAGATTTTTTTGTTTTATTACAGAGATAAGGAAAAAAACAGACAGTAAATGCTATAAATGCTGTAAATCGGCTAGCACACTTTAGTGTGTAGCCTACAGAAACAATTTGCAACAATTAGTAACTTAAAGTGCAATAAACAGTGTAAAATGCAGAAATCACTTAAAGTAGCAGTAAAACAGGCTAAATGCAGTCGCTAGCTTAATAACAGTGGGAAAGCCACAAAAATACTTATATCTGGTAGAAAGTCACTCTTTTAGCTCTCTGCTGCTTGGATCACTCTGCAGGCCACCACGAGGATCTGTGCTGAGTTGGTACAAGCTGGAAAACGCGTGTTTAGCGTGTTTTATAGCAGGGGGCTGAAAGGAGCTAGGAATTGGCCCAAAACGACCAATGGACTACTAGTTTCTGGCTGAAACTTCACCAATTCGGACAAAAAGGCTGCTCAGTGCTTCCCACTCCCACTGGTAAGCAAAGAAACTTCCCTTCTTCCTAATAAGGCAATGGTTCAGTAACAGGAACTAAAAACAAAGCCCAGGGATCAGCAACTCTGAAACTGGACTACTCTAGTTCAGTAAGGTGGGAAAACAAGAGATTTTTTTTTACAGAGACAAGGAAAAAAACAGACAGTAAATGCTATAAATGCTTTTAAGCAGCTAGCACACTTGAGTGTGTTAGCCTACAGGTAAAATTAAGCAACAAATAACTTTTTAAGAGTGCAAAACAGTTAATCAACACAAAAACAGTTTAAATAGAATGCAGAGCTGTATAAACAGGCTAAGATGCAGTCGCTAAGCAGTAAATATTCAAAAAGCCAGAAAAAATACTTAAATCAGTTATAGCAAATACAGTTATAACAAATGCTCTGAAATATACTGTATATTTCCAATATGTTTGAGAAGGACAGTCAGAACACAAGAAGGTTCAGGCGAAAAAGAAAAAAAAAAGTTTTGTTTTACTTTTTGAAAAGGGAAAAAGGAGGAACAGAAGGCCTTATCAAATGTTCTCTTTGTATTAAGAAGAATGAGCTAATGACACTAGACTGGGAGGTGTGTCACAGTAGGGGCGGGCAACTGCAAAGCCACCAAGTATAAGAGCAAGACACCAACAGGAAGGGAGGGTGGGACAAAATAGCCTAAGACAAAGACAGCACTACAGAGTCAAATGATGTTAAACAGATAAGGATTTGTGAAGATTCTGAATAGACAAAGTGCTTTATATATATTAAATTATAAAAACAGTAATCTGTAAAAATAATCAAAAGATACTTATATTTTGTAGCTCAGTTGCGGTCAAACAACTTCTCCAGCCTGCACTGTGTGCAAAGACACCAAAGTTAGGGCAAGACCAGATCAACAACTTTTTTTTTACAAGAACACAAAAGAACCAGCCCCCACTAGCCAAGAGATAATTACACAGAGTAAATGTTTCAGTTTATACAATAGCCTAAGACAAAGACAGCACTACAGAGTCAAATGATGTTAAACAGATAAGGATTTGTGAAGATTCTGAATAGACAAAGTGCTTTATATATATTAAATTATAAAAACAGTAATCTGTAAAAATAATCCAAAGATACTTATATTTTGTAGCTCAGTTGCGGTCAAACAACTTCTCCAGCCTACACTGTGTGCAAAAAGAAAATGGAGGATAAAGCAAAATCATTGCAGACAGTGAAGGATTTCTTACAGGTTCAACAACCTAGATTTAGCAGAAACTGGCCTTTAAAAAATTAGTCCTTTCCAGTATCAGACAGGCCACAAAGAGGCAGATACAGACGCCCAAGAGGCAGATCTCAGCCCCAAGGCTCCTACAGACCTAAACAATAGGCTGCTTCAGCCCCCAAAGGAGGGGAAGACAAATCACAACCTTATAGGAAACAGTCCACAAAGAGGCAGATACAGATGCCCAAGAGGCAGATCTCAGCCCCAAGGCTCCTACAGACCTAAACAATGGGCTGCTTCAGCCCCCAAAGGAGGGGAAGACAAATCACAACCTTATAGGAATAAGTCCCAATGACTTCCCTCTACATATGCCAAGCACTTACCTTTTGGCAGCACCCCTAGGGGGGAAGCTAGCACTTTTCTCAACAAATTGGCACATAATCACCCAGGACCAATGGGTGCTGAATATTGTTTCTCAGGGTTACAGGTTCCACTTCCACATGCTTCCAATATCAAAAGGTATGCCAGATCTGCCACAAAACCAATGGGCAGAGGCCCAAAAACAGATTGTTGCTCTTATGGACATGGGAGCTATTCAAAGCGTTCCACAGCAAGAACAGGGACAAGGATTTTACTCAAGACATTTCTTAGTACCCAGAAAGGACAAAGCCTGGAGACCAATACTGGACCTGTCAATCCTAAATACTTTCCTGGATGTTCCAAAATTCAAAATGTTAACACTACAGCAACTTCTGCCCATGCTGGGCAAGAAGGCTTGGCTAGTTACTTTGGACCTCAAGGAGGCATACCTGCATGTCCCAATCAGACAATCTTGCAGAAGATACCTCAGATTCATAGCAGACTCAATGCATTACCAATTCTCTGCACTGCCCTTTAGCTTATCTACTGCGCCTGGGGTCTTCACAAAATGCCTGGCACCAGTAATTGCATTTTGCAGACAAAAAGGAATTCAAGTATATCCCTACTTGGATGACTGCCTTATTTAAGCAGAGAGCAAGGACATTCTTCTAAAGCATCTGGCGTTTGTAAAAAGATTACTAATTTGCCTAGGATACACAGTAAACGAAAAGAAATCAAAACTAGTGCCCTCTCAAGAGATAATATTCCTGGGTGCAAGCTTAAATACAACTACCCAGATGGCTTATCTCACGCCAGACAAACAAAGACAACTGACTCATTACTTTCAGATGATGGCAACAAAAACCCAGCTCCCTGCAAGAAAAATTCTGCAGGCCCTGGGCTTCATAGCATCCTGCATTCTACTAATTCCATATGCAAAACCACATATGAGGAAACTACAATGGTATCTAAAAAGTGTTTGGACTCAGCATTGTCACAGCCTGGAGACAGTCATAACTTTAATTCCCTGCCTACAACAGGAGTTTCGATGGTGGTCCCAGGCCTGTCAGCACAACAAGGGACAGCCTTTCACCTTACCCGCAGCCAGGCAGACAATAACAATGGATGCATCGGATTATGCCTGGGAGGCACATATGGCAGGAAAATGTATTCAGGGCACGTGGCCCAAGGAACAAATGCATCTTCACATCAATCAAAAAGAGATGCTAGCTGCACGGAATGCCCTGACAGCTTTCAAGGACCTACTACATCCAGGACAACTATTAATAAAGACAGACAATACCACAGTTATGTGGTACATAAACAAGCAAGGGGGCACACATTCCTACCCCCTATGCAGGCAAGCCATGACTTTGTGGAACACAGCACTGACCTATCAAGTACATCTGCAGGCACAATTCCTGCCAGGAACAAAAAATACACTGGCAGACGAACTAAGCAGAAATCTCATGGATCCTCACGAATGGAAACTAAATCCACAGGTGTTTAGCATGATAACGAGGAAATGGGGATGCTCAGACATAGATCTTTTTGCCTCCCCTCACAATTACCAAATACAGAAATTCTGCACAAGAACTTATCACTCTCAAGCATGGAAAGTGGATGCTTTGTCATTCAGCTGGAAAGGCCTGACAAGTCTATGCCTTCCCTCCGATGCCTCTTCTTACCAAGGTGCTCCTAAAAGTCAGACAAGAAAGGCCAAAAGTGATCCTGATTGCCCCAGACAGGCCATGCCAGCACTGGTACCCAATCCTAAAGAGCTTGTCTCAAGGCCCAGCTTGGCTTCTACTTCAAATTCCTCACCTTCTGACACAACAAAACAATCAGATTATGCACAGTCAACTCAGAACCTTAAATCTGGCAGCATGGCAGATAATGTAGCCACTCAGACCGCACCTCTCTCCAAAGCTGTTATGGATGTCATTTTAGAAGCCAGGAGGCCCAGCACTAGGAAGTCTTATAGTCTTATGCAGAAAAATGGAAGAGATTCTGTGCTTGGAACCAGGCACAAGGCCTCGAACCACTTGTCCCTAATATACCTCAGATTTTACAATACCTAACTGAGATGCTGGACAAGGGCCTATCTTTCTCATCAATTAAAATCCATGCCTGTGCTGTTTCAGCTCATTACAATATGGAACCTCCTATTTTAGGATATAGGACCCCCAAGGAGAGCACCAGTACCAACTTGGGATCTCAATTTTGTTTTAGAAAAACTCACACTGCCTCCATTTGAACCAGCCAGCACAGCTGATCTAAAATTCTTATCATGGAAAACTGCACTGCTCCTAGCAATAACTTCAGCAAGAAGAGTTTCAGAGTTACAGGCATTAATGGCTGTGGAACCTTTCATCATTTTTCGTCAGGACAGGGTTTCTCTTAGGAAAAACACAACATTCATGCCAAAAGTGGTCTCCAGTGTGGCCTTGAACCAAACCATTCATTTACCTACTTTCTACCCAAATCCCCAGAATAAAGGGGAGAGACTTCTGCACGCTTTGCATATACACAGACAGCTACGATTCTACTTGGACAAAACAAAAACCTTCAGAAAAACTGAGCAACTGTTTGTAGTCTATGCTGCAGGATCACAAGGAAAGCCTATTACAAAACAGACAATTTCAAAATGGATAGAACACTGCATCAGCTTCTGTTATGCACAACATGGCAAATCAGTGCCTAAAGTTATTAGGCCTCATTCTACCAGAGCAGCAGCCACTTCAGCAGCTTTCCTCAGTGGAGTACCAACCAAAGACATTTTAGAAGCTGCAACCTGGAGCTCAGTGCACACTTTCACCAAGCACTACCACTTACCTCTCTACTCTAAATCCAGAGCAGGCTTTGCCACTGCAGTTCTGCAGGGCCTTGTAGCCACTCCCAATCCAATTTGGACCCAGCCACCCAACCTCAGCTTTGGGATTCTACCCAAGTGTAATGACTGCAACAGTGAAACATGATGAACATAGTACAGTTACGTACCTACCATAACTGTAGATGTTCAAGTGTATTCACTGTTGCAGTCCAGGTTACCCAACCACCATCCCCCTTTTCATTGCTGGGACTTTTCTGTACTTCTCAACTCTATACAACCTATGTGGTGGATTTGCTTGTAGATGAAGGAAATGTTTATAGTTATATATGCATGTTTTTTGGCATATTTTTATCTTTCCAGCCTTCCTGTCTGGGCGCACCTGACATCTTGGGCAAGAAAAACTGAAGAAAATGGCGTCGGTTGCAACTTTTATACCCCTGGCGCACTGACATCGGGGAAGAGGGGACAGCAACCGATGCTGGACCAAGACTTTGGAACTCGGGCCAACTGCGGGTCGCCTGCCAGCAGGATAACCCAAGTGTAATGACTGCAACAGTGAATACACTCAAACATCTACAGTTATGGTAGGTACACAACTGTACTTTCCTGGGATCAGCCTAGTGTGGATGCTTTGGTTCCTACTGGAGTGGTGTTGGGTTCTCCTTCGGCTTCTGCCTTCGAGGTGGATGAAAGAACTCTGTCCTTCTCAGGTTAGCAGACTTCCCTTAGTTTCTCGGCTCTGCCTGTCCGCCAGTGATAGGCCTTGGGTCCTGATCCTGTCGCTCATCCTCTTGACAGCCACTTCCTTGGTACCTTGAGATGGTCCACATTCAAGATTCTCCCCTTGTTATGAGTACTCTCGAAGGCATCCCACTGCAAAGGCTCCTTGGAAACATACGTGCAAGAGGAGAGGCACATCGACTTCCCATAGGAGTAACTCACCAAAGAGACATATTTTGATGACAGGTCCACCAGATCATCACTTGAGGATGTCTCATTTGTGGAGATCCTCAAACTTTTGAGGCAGAAAGCCATTTTGTCATCCAGAGCCCCCTCCCAAGAGGAATCTGTGTTTCTCGAGGCCTTTAGATTCAGCTGAGCTACTTCTTGGGTGGTCCCTCTTGCCAATAAGCTGGTGAATCTAATCTTTCAGCTGGCATAGAAGGAGCCAGATGTGGCAGAACCTGTTCTGTGCAAGCCTGGTACGTTTCATGTTACATCAAAGAATCATCAACAGTGGAGCAATGATCCAGCATTGGGTGCCATGGTAACAGTGGCAGCCACCAAAAAGGAGCTGGCCAAAGAGATCTCATCTATTCGTTTCCCTTAATGGAGAATCTAGGACATTGGATAGGTTTGGGAAGCAAGTTTATCATTCAGCTACCTTTGCTTTGAGGGTTTGGAATTACCTGACACACATGAAAAGATTTCAGACAAATTTGACTAAGGAGCTCTCCAAATCCTCTCTCTGGTTTCATGTCTGTGTAGGACAAGAAAACTGTCGACTCTAAGTTGGATACCATACAGTCCATGTCAACCGCCTTCATCCATTTGATTTTCAACACTGTTGAAGGCGTCTTGAGAGCCACAGGCATTACCTTAAGGAGACATGCTTGGATACAGTTGTGTGACTTTGCCTTTCAAGACTTCATTTGTAAATGCCCCTTTTGATGGTTCGACTCTGTTTGGACCAAAAGTCAAGGACACGCTCTCTAAAAGTAAGCAAGACATGAAAACCCTTTCTGCTATAGGGATACAGCTTTCTATCCCTCAAGAGAAACCAGAAAGGAGGTAAGAAACTGTAGTTCTGGAAGTCTTGATGGTTCTCCCCAGATACTTCTGGAGGCACGCCCCCCCCCAGTATAGAGGGTGGAGTTTTGATGGTGGACGTTACCCACATGACAGAGAAAGCCCACAGAATCAAGGCTCCAGGGATCCAGTCTCAAGGAGGCCTTAATGCTCCTGAACAATTGCCAGCTGTAGAAACAGTCGGTGGGCACTTGTCTCTGCACCAAGAAATTTGGACATCCATCACTGAAGATGTCTAGGTAGAGCGGATAATTTATTTTTATTTATTTTATTTTACATTTGTTGACTGGGCTAGTCTAACTGGATATATGTCCATTTTCAGTAGAGGCCCGGGGAGAAAAGCTCCACATAAAAAAGCAAAAACAAACAGAACATTACAACTTCAGTTACAGTTCATTTGTCAGACAAAACAGTTGTTTACATGGTAGCTTAGCAATTCTGATAGATAAAAAATAAAACAAAATAGAAAACTTTGTTTTTTGAGCAAATAATAGAAGAAAAAAGTATTCTGAAGGATGTGAGAGATTATATGATAATATAGTGATAATAAACAGATGCTTCTCCATTCCACTCATCACCAGAGAAACTCCCCAATGTTCCACCCTCACAAAGAAAAGCAGTTGCAATACAAATAAAAAAGCTGCTAGTCAAGTGAGTTATCCAGGAGGTCCCACCACACCAACACAGATCTGGAATTTACTCAAGATTCTTTTTGATGCAAGAAAAGAACAGGGATCTTGGGTCAGTTTTGGACCTCAGTCATCTCAGTCAGTATGTTAGACAGACAAAGTCCTGGATGGTCGCGGTACAGTCCATCCTTCCTCTATTGATAAAGAACTCAGTAGACCTTCAGGATGTTTACTACAACATTATGATGGGCAGGCAATCCAGAAGGTTTCTCTACTTCCATCTGGGAGCCAGTCACTTTCAGTTCAGAGCCCTACCCTTTGCTCTCACTACAGCCTCCCAGATGTTCACCAAGTGTACATTAGTGGTTGCTGCTCGCCTCAGACATTCCAAGTGTTTCCTTATGTAAATTACTGGCTCATTACTGCTCCTGCCAGGCCTGTTTTCTTTCAGGCCAGGGAGTACATGCTCCATCTTGGCTCCTAGTTGGATATCACAGTAAATCTGGACAAATCTCCACTTCTCCCAGTACAGACATTGAAATGTATAGGTGTCCATTTAGATACCACAGTCCAGATAGCAAGGCTGCCAGAGAACAGATTGTCCGCCCTGCAAAACCAGGCACTAAAAGTTCTTACCTGTCAAAAGCCACCATCCAGACTTGTTCCCCAGCTTCTGGGCTCAATGACAGCCTCCACCCTTATTTTTCTAGACAGATATTGTATGAGAGTTCTGCCGTGGTCCATCTGGTACCAACTAATGCATTTTTGGACTCGTTTGACAAACATTTGCAGAACAGGTAAGGTGGTGGATTCAGTCTCCAAAAGTATATTAAAGCCATCTGTTTGTTACCCCCCCCCAAGCCACGGTGACCACAGACACTTTCCAGATAGGGTTGGGGGGGTCATTACATGGGGAAGATGGTCCAAGGCATGTGGTCCCCTTCCAAGGCCAGTCTTCACATCAGTGTACTAGAGATGAGGGCTGTTTTCCTAGCATTGCAGGCTTTTCAGGACATCCTTTCTGTAGTGACGACTTCTCTCCAGAAGGACAACATGTCAGTAACCTGGAATATCAACAAACATAGAGGAAAATGTTCCTACCCATTATGTCGAGAAGAGATAAGAGTGTAGCAGTGGGTGATATCTTCTGATCACATTCTTGTAGCAATCCATATACCAGGGAACTCCAATGTTCTGGCTGACAGCTTAAGCAAATCTGTCCTTCTGCTTCATGAGTGGTCCCTCAACCCATCAGTGGTGAAACAGATTTTTCATCAATGAGGCTAGCAATGCTGTTATCTTTTTGCCTGTCCCCACAGCACCAAGTGCAACAGGTTCTTTGCTGTGACCCTTGAAGGATGCTCTGACGAACGTTTAGCTCTCCAGTTTTCTCTCTGCCTTTCCCCATACTCCTCTGATTCCAGAATTCCTATAGAAAGCATCAGAGAGGAAGATCACTGTCATCCTTGTTGCTCCTTTATACCCTCGACAGGTCTTTTCTGTCACTCATCTAGAATGCCTCACCTGGACTTTCAGGCCATCGAGTTTAACTGCTTGGCTTCTCCACTTCCAGTGATGGCTAGTCAGTCCAGGCTGTCTTTCCTCAGTAATCCACATTCTTGCATCTTCTCAGAAACTATGTACTAGAAAAAAATACAAAAGTAAATGGAAAAGATTTCTGTTTGGGCCTGCTGGGGTCTTTTCTGGCACCTCTCCTTGTGATTTTAGACTTTCTAGCATCTATTTTCCTTGCTGGAGCCAGTTATTCTATGATTAACGCCTGGGTCTGATGTTGTCCTCTGTCTGGCTTTAACCTGTGAGTGATTGGATCTGACACTGGCCATATCCTTCAGACTTCATCTTACTGGGCTCCACTTCCCTTACTCAGTCCCCCACTCTTAAACTGACCTATCGGATCTAGTTTGCCACAATTACTGTTAGCAGCTTTTTCCGGCACTGCAAGAGTGCATCCTTTTTGAATAGTCATTTATGGTAGCTTTTTCACCTGTCCTTTCTCCATTACCTTTGTTAAATTTATTATACTTAGTATAGGTTTAGCATAGGTGGTTAGGCAGCTAGGTTAGGCTTAATTTTCTAGTTTTGGTATAAAGCAGCATCTGGGCATCCTACCCTTTTTGTGTGGTGCTCTTTTTTAGTCCTTTTATTCTTTGGTAGTTTAGTGTTGTCTATTTGGTAGTGGTATAAGTATAGGATTTGAGTATTTGTTTTTTGCATACTGTGTTGGTTTGCTTTATCATGGATAAGGGCTTTAAAAAATGTGTTGCCTGTGGGCATAGGCTGCCTTCTCGAGATTATTTTATGGGGGCTGCCCATCTGGACTCTCCCTTAGTCCATCTTTAAGGTGTTTGGGTCCAGGGCAGTAAATGAATGACTGTCTAAGTTAGTCCTTAAGGGCCTTCTTTCAGCTGGTTCCTCCTCCTCTGCTTCGGCGCCAAGAGTTGGATCCAATAAGCACTGTTATTTGAAGGACTCTAAGACCTCTAAGGGGGGTTATAGAAGGTCCTCATCTGTTTCTGCACTTGCTCCCTCTTTTGGCTTTCTGGATCTGAAAGTCCTATGGCCTTCAGGTGCACCAGCTGCCTCTGCACCGGCATCTGCTCTGACCCCCTCAGAGCAGATTTGCCCTCCGTGGTGACTATGAGCAAGGCTTCATCTCCGGTGCTCAATGTTCCTAATCCTTTTTTGGATAAATGGGCTCCATTGGGTCAGGTAGCTTCTCCTTTTTCCACGTCTACTTCACTGGAGATGTCATTGCCTGCCCCGGTTCAGAGTCTCCCAAGCTTAGATCTGGCAGACTAGTTCTTTGTCCTCCAAGCCCCAATCAATGGCTTCATCCACTTAGTTATAGAGGTCAGTGGGTGGTTTCAGAGCTTCCAACTTAGTGCAGCTAATAAAGTCATTCTTGCAAACCAAGATGCAATTAGGTTGTATTCCTTTGGGTCCAGGTCCTGTTACTGGAACTTTCGCTCCAGTACTCTAGTTTTCTTCCTCAGTCTCTTTGGAACCAAGGTCCACTGTGACTGATCCAATGGTGTGGCAGTCTTCAGTTTTGGAGCATACCTTGGTCTCATTGACTCTGACCAATTCGAGCTGACTGGACCTCAAGGCCATGGCTTCAAGGCTGGTGTTTCCTGGTCGGGGTTGATGGTCCCAACATCTGGATCTTCCCTCCTGCTCAGAGCATCAAGCTCCTCACCTTCTCATGTGCATTTTTATTTCCTGTAGGATATGAACTGGTAAAATGCAAAACAGAATTCGAATAAGTCGATTTCCTATGAATTTCTGCTTTAAATGCTTTTCTCACCTTGTCCTTACTTAAATTCACAGTAGTGCTTAATGGTAGTATGTGAGAAAAAGTTTTATGCTTATACCTGGATGATATTTTTATATTATGGAAAGGTACAGAAGAGATGCTTGGTAATTTTTTGTCCTATATTAATAATACCACTGATTATTTAAAATTTACTCATGATCTTGGTTACCAAGAAATTCATTTTGTGGATGTGAATTTAATTAAGGACAAGATGAGAAAAGCACTTAAAGCAAATAATGAATAGAAAATTGACTTATTCTAATTCTTTTTTGTATTTTACCAGTTCACATCCTATAGGAAATAAAAAGGCAGTGGTAAAAGGACAATTTGTCCGGGCCGCAAGAATGATAACTCTTGATGTTGATTTTAGCTAAGGAATGTGGGTTGCTTAAAAAGATGTTCATTGAGAGAGGGTATCCAATAAGTATGTTGGAAGATATATGTAATGAAGTGCAAACAAAAAGGGAGAATGGACATTTTAACCTCATTCTTAGTTCCCATGGAGAGAACCATCAGATAAGGACTAAAGAAGTGCAATGTGACTGCTCAGTTGCATTTATAACAACATTTAGTATGCATTTTTATGAAGTAAAAGCTATCATGATAAAGAACTGGGCAGTCATTAATGATGATGTAAAAATCAGAGAAAAGGTAGGGGAAGGATTAAAAATGGTGTCGAGAAGAGGCAAAAACCTTAAGAAGTTAATAGAGTGTTGTAAAAAACCTACTAATAACTTGCACATGGGTATGAGTAGGTGCGGAATGTGTAACTACTGCAGTTTTATATCCCAAGGGCAATGTGTTGAGATCAGAAATAGAAAATATAGAATTACTGGAAAATTTAATTGTAATACAAAAATGCTAGTGTTTGTTGACAATATGCCAGTTATGTCCGGCATATTATATAGGAAAAACAACTAGATGTTTGAAAGAGAGAATATATGAGCATATTTATGCAATCAGAAAAGGCATTTTAACAAATGCATTAACAAAGTATACATATGAATTTAAAGATCATATGTTCAAGTTTTGTGTAATAGAGCCGATTAAAGAACAGGATAGGGGTAGACCTTGGACCATTCAGCTGGAAAAGACTGAATTAGTTTGGCAGCTGCAACTGCATTCATGTGTATGACCAGGATTAAATGATTACTACACTATTAATAGTATACTTAAGTTAAAGGCATTGGCTAAGTAGTAAGTAAAAAAGTTAAAAAAAGTAAAAAAAAAAAAAAAAAAAAAAAAAGTAGGAAAGTGAATAAGTAAGGAATTGTTAATAGCAATAATAATAAAAATAGAATATTCATAATATTTTCAGTTTAGGCATTGGTTAGCATGTTTATATTCCTATTGTGTCTTTTCAAGAGTATATAGCAACCACTATTTTATTAATTATTGGGTATCATAGGAAATGCATTGCTAGTATGATGGATGTAGTAAGTTTGTGTGTGTGTGTGTGTGTGTGTGTGTGTGTGTGTGTGTGTGTGTGTGTGTGTGTGTGTGTGTATGTTGTTGTGTCTTTCGGCTTTTCCCGGTTAGGGGTCGCCACAACGGAACTCCGGTCCACTAATGATTGGCAGTAGATTTTTACGTGCCGAATTGCCAGCTCTGATGCACAACCTTCAACGAAGGTACGCCCATTCACGCATGTCTCCACACAGAAGACGCTCCAAGACGCTCTAGCTGAGAATCGAACAGGACAACGTCTTACTGGGAGGTGACAACGCTACCGCAGCACCACCACCGCAGTCTCGTGTGTGTGTGTGTGTGTACATATATATATATATATATATATATATACACACACACACACACACACACACACACACACACACACACACATATATATGATTTATTATCTGCAATATAATTATTCATGGAGCACGTTGGCTTAGATGATTGGATATTGTATTAGTATTTTAACAACAAGTTTTTATATGAGTCATATGTTTTTAAAAAAGCACTGAATATGTCACTTCCTGTTTGAAAAGGAAATGGCACCATTTTAAGTACATAAGAAGGAAGGTTTTTAGTTGTTTGTTGTCTGATGAAGTTTGCTGTTTGAGACAAATGAAAAGTGCTTAACAGTAAATAAAGAAGCCGTTCTATATCCATCACCGTTATTAATTTGGTTTTATTTATATAGTTTGTGCACTTTTTGGTTCATCTTTATCTGAAATGACTGACTTAGGGAGGTTGCTTTCTCCTTTGTTTTTGGAGTTTTTTGTCCTCCTTTAGTAGTGTAGTTTGGAGCTTGTTTTAGATGGGGCAAACTCAATCTGTGAGGTTGGTTGAGGAGCAGAGGATTGTGGGTAAGGGAGATGGAGCCCTGCATGTTGAAATCTGAAGGGTTAGGTCAGTGTCTGATCAGAGTTGAATCTGATAACCCACAGGTTGAACCAGACTGAGACAGGCAACACGGATCTATCGTTATGGTAAGTACGTAATGTTCATTTAGTGGCTATTTCAGATTTTCATATTAGAGAAAATCAGGCAACCTTGGCTTCTGTTTGATTAGCCAAAGTTTTCCTGAGGGGCACTTTCCTTCTCAGACCCCCTTCTTAGGGACACTATTCCTCCTTGGGATGTGACCTTTTGCTTCAAGACTTAAACCAACCACCCTTTGGAACTGCTGCCAGGGTGGATATCAAATTTTGACTTGGAAAACTAGTAACTTCACCACAGAGAGTACCAGAACTACAGGTCTTGTGCTGCAAACCTCCTTGTATCATTTTCCACACAGATAGGGTATCCCTACGGACCAATCCTTCCTTTTGTTCTTAAGGTAGCTTCTGATCTCACTGAACCAGTGCATTGATCTACCAGTTTTCTTTCCAGATTTCTCCAGTAGATTAAAATGTATGCTTCACTTGCTGGATGTACATGGCCAACTTCATTTATATCTCCATCATATCAAATCCTTCAAGAAGACAGATAGTTTGACAAGGAAGTTTCAAAAGTATCCTTAGCTAGATGGCTATCTGACTGTATCTTTCACATTTACAAAGAAAAAGGTTTGACCCTGCATAGACCAGTTAAATCACATTCAACTAGGTCTGTCTCAGCTTCCTCAGCCTTCTTTTCTTGGGCCTCAATTGATATTTGTGCAGCTGCCACTTGGTCCAATGCTCACACTTTTATTTTTCATTATAAGCTGAATTTGCTCTCCAAAAACAGAGAGGCTTTTGGTTCAGCCATCCTCCGGATTATCCTTCTAGGAGGCCACCCCAAGGGTTGAGTTGCTGGGAACTCTGTCCCACCTATTGAGAAACTGATGAAAGAGACAACAACAGATATGAAAGTTATGTACTTACCATAATGATAGAACTGTGTTGTCTGTTTCTATCCTTCATCTCCCTGCCTTCCTTCCCCTCTCCAGTCTACAGAAAATCCTTCATCTCCCTGCCTTCCTTCCCCCCTCCAGTCTATGGAAAATAATTCCTTTGAGTTCTGATTTGAAAGTATGATCTGCCCCTGAGCAGTGTCCTGTGCTTTTTGTAGCTCTAGAGCAGTACTTCTCCAGAGACTTTTGTGTTTTGGAATTTGATATCTATCTTTGTGCTTTGCTTTGTCATGGGGTTGTATACAAACTTGATCTGATGTAATATGGGAGTATAAGTGTGCTTATGGGTAAGGGGAGGCGCCTGAGTTGTGGATCCTAAAGTCTAGAGTGTCCAAAGTTGGATCCCAAGACCCATCTGTTGAGGGATGGAAGCAGACAACACTGTTCTATCCTTGTGGTAAGTACATAACTTTTCTTTCTTGATATACTGTATAAAGTAAATCAGGATAAGACCCTATGTCCCAGGTATATATCTTCGTATGGCTAAGCATTCAGCATTGTCAGTAGTACATAATCTTAGAACCTTAAAGCAACTGTAAACCATCTGAATGTGGTCATATGTGCTTAACAATGTATTTTATAAGGGTCTATATTACTTTGTTGAAAGGCGTTTTCATCAAACGACTTTTCATTGACACATAAACAGCAAATTCCCAAAGCTACAAACTGCCACTTCAGCAAATTTTTTCCTAGGGGAAAAAAAATCGTTTGGTCATCATCAGGAATTTGCCCTTTTCTCCACTGTAGTGTAATTTCGGAGTTGGTATATTTAGTTGGGGGGTGTGGGGGGCACAGCCCCCTACTTCGTGCAGTCTGATAGTTTGTTTGGTGTTTGGTTGCCCAAGCGATTTTTTTCCCCTGGAAAAAATTAACTGAAGTGGCCATTCGGAGTTTTGGGAGTTTGCTGTTTATGTGTTGAAGAAAAGGCGTTTGATGAAAACGTCTTTCGATCAGGTAATCTAGACCCTTTTATAAGTCTAGAAACTTAAAGGAATACAGTAAATGTATAGACATAAAATAGGTTTAAATTTAAAATTTGTTATAAGAAGTTTTGCTACAGTCAGTCCACAGAAAGATTAAATCCTGTAAGCAAACTGGTTGTACTCAAATAAAAACAGGCATCTGGAAAACTTAGGAAAGTGTAGAATTAGTCAATTTGTAAAAGTAAGGAAAGTACAGTGTTGTTGATATAGATCTTATAACAACTTATATAACCAAAAGTTGCTTTAAAATAAACATAAATTTCTCCCTTACAGCTTTTGGGTTTTGTAAACTAATTTCACTTTACAAACTCTAGGTAATTGCAAATAGAATAGGATTTGTAGCAGTAATATCATTCACAATGTATTCCCTCTTACAATAAAGTTTTATATATTTAAAAATATAGACAGCTGTACTACAGTACCACTAAAGCAGTAGTATAATCAGACATTTGACTAATTTGAGGGTTAGAAGCATATTACCGATTTAAGATGTTGAAGATATGCTGTATAAATCGGTGTATCTGAATTAGGTTGTGCAGCTGTGAGTATGATGGCTAAAAAGAGTGCAGTTAAAAATGGCATTAGCTTATACAATGTTTATGAACATCACCTTTTTTTTAATCAGAGTCTAAATAAAAGACAAGAGGGGAAACCAAGTGCATATTCAGATTAATCAGTATATAAAACTTTCCCTCAGGCTATGCTAGTTACCAGTCAGTAATCAGAAGCATTCATAGGTTTATAGGTAGGTACTAGGCTACTGTCCCTAGGGCCTATATAAGCCTAACCAAAAAGGTACCCTGGCTTTCGCCACCCAAGAAAATTATTTACCTGAGCCCCTGTTGAGCAGAGCCACAGAAATAATCTCCGGTGTGAATTTCATATTTCCCATCCAATCATCAAGATTTTTCTTGAAGAGTGCTAATGAGGAGCTTTGTTTGATATAGATAGGTAGTTTGTTCCAGAGTATGGGAAGTCTCTGGGACAGGAATCTATCCCTCCAGCAGTTCTGTTTATTGTGTATAAACTCTGTAAATATTTTCATGGAGTATGATTGTTACACGGAAAACTAACTTGCTAGCCAAGCAGTAAAAAATAGTGTTTTCAAATCAGTATTTCCGATGTAAACTCTGCAAATGAAAATATTTCCTCCAAAGGCTACTGTTACACTGCAATATGGCACTAGTTTATACTCCAAAATTATTTAAATTAAATATTTACACAAGTTTTGGTGAAGGCAGTGCAAGTATTAACCTTTCCTTATGTGTTAATTATGAACTAACTTCAAACCAAGTAATTTCTTAAGTAGTGTGGAAGAATTGATCAGATTGTATACCAATCTAAAATATAAAACTCGAACTACCAGAAGGCTGACCAAGATGCTCCAGAAAAAGTTTATTGCATCAGTTAAGCCCTTTCATCACAGAATAATACGGTATTTCAAATCTTAAGCGAAATATTAAAAACGAGTATTTTTGGGGATCGAGTTCATGCAGCCATATAAAGGATTATGACATTCCTAACTTAAAATACCTTATGGCAAAATTAACAGTGGGTGTCAGGAATATATGTCTTTTTGCAAGATATTAACCAAGGCATAAGTATTCTTCATGATGTTATTAAGACATGTATACGTGCTGTTAATTTTGCCATAAGGTATTTTAAGTTAGGAATGTCATAATCCTTTAAATGGCTGCATCAACTCGATCCCCAAAAATACTCTTTAATATTTCACTTAAGATATGAAATACCATATTATTCTGTGATGAAAGCGCTTAACTGATGCAATAAATGTTTTTCTGGAGCATCTTGGTCAGCCTTCTGGTGGTTTGAGTTTTATATTGTTTGTTTGCTTCTGGTTATATTGTATACCAATCTGTTGGTGTACATGCATCTTTGTATCTTCACTTCAGCATTTATCCACTATTCACATGTCTGCTTGAGAGGGACAGACACATTGCAAGGGACAAATTCAAAGCAAAAAGGATCCATTCTACAAGTAAACCCTAGACAACTAGGAAATAGAGTGAATTGGTGTTCCCTTCATCTTGAAAAAGAATGGGGAGACAACCAAAATAAAATCTTCTCCAAATCCTTTAAAGGAAGAGAGGGTAGGCAAAAAATAATATAATAGCCCCCTTACGCTGCTCGAGTATTAAAGTGCATTGCCTAATTGTAAGTCTCTTAAGTAAAGAATTTTATTATTCAACTTCAACAGCTTGTGGTTGTGATCATGGAGTTATTATTGTAAGGAATTGTGTGTAGGTTTTGTGACTTGTTAACTGCTAACTTCCGCTTTTCAAAGAATGTCTGCTTTAGCCATAACTATCAGACAGTAAATATTTGTGTACTCAAAATATTTGTTGTAAATCTACATTTTGCTTTTATTTGATGTAATAAACTGTTGCCATTATGGGCCTGGGCTGTGACTGAAAAGGGTCTGGTGACTAGACTACCTACTCGGGTATCAAAAGTAAATGAATTAATTCTATATGATATTTGGCTTATTTTAAGAGGGGAGAGTAGTTGTGATCTTTGTGTGCCAAACTGACCTAGCTGGTGGCTGCAAGTTACCATAAAGGCAGAAGAAGGGGGGTTACTGGCAGTAAAGATATCACTAATTCCCTCAGGGAAATGTGTGTCTGTGTGTCTAAAATGATAGTGCCCAAGTTCCCATTACTGTTACTAAGATAATACTGGAGCATCTTCTCTGGGAGCAAGTTGGGCAAAACCATGGCAAGCCAGTAGCAATAACTGTCCTGGGCATCTGTTCTGTTCTAAACTTGTTTGAATGCAGCAGGTTTTGGTTGTAACGCAAGGCAACAGTGCTCATTTGTTGTATGCGCTTAAGTACAACCGCCTCCTATATTATTTGGCAGTTTGTAGTACAGATTGTAAGATCATAGCCTATGACCACAGCAAGTTGGACTTTATCTGTAGCTATGAAGTTTGCATTTATACTTCCTCTTTCTTCTGTCCAGCTTTACCTTGACATGCTATGGGTTCACAGTAATGAATGTCTTTTCTCTACTGAGAAAACTCTAGAAATATGATTGCTTTTGCCAGTTTGGCGGTCAGTGTTATGTATAGAAACATTTGTTGCATCAACATAGTTACGTGGTCATCAAACAGGTAAACCCATTAGTAATTGTTTGAAGCTGTATACAATATATTTGGAAAGGCAAATTGTAGTAAGCTTTTGAATATGTTACTTAAAGTTTTGAATTTTTGCAGTTCCCTGGAGACAGTGTCGTGACGGGTCAGGGCCGTATTAATGGAAGACTGGTGTATATCTTTAGTCAGGTTAGTATGTGAATTATTACTCAAATGTGTTGTTTTTAAAAATTCTGTTGATTAAAATTGTACACAAAAGCTGAATTTTCTTTCTTCATAAGTCTGAAGTTGTTAATAACAAGGAATAAATGCATTCACTGTGCAGTCATACATGGTTGGTAGCAAAAACAACCTATAACCAAAGTATTGCTTTTTTCTTCATTGTAATTTTGAACTGGAAAAGGGCTGCAGCTCCATTTAGCTTTTTCTTTAGTCATGAGAGTCAAGAATATGTACAATTGAGCTGTGAAAGCAGATTGGTTGAACCTTTCTGTATTACAGCACTGTGTATGATATAGGATGCATCTGACACTGTGATATCATTGACTGTGTAATATTTTGAATGCAGTTTAACATAGCTTTAGATTATAAATATACAAAAGGTGTACAATTTTTGCCAAAATTGTTATCATATTAAGTAGAAATTTAATATTTTTGAAAACCAGCATAACTTTAGAGAATACAGCCGAGCTTAAACTTAGAAATAAAGAACAAATATGTATTCACAAAACTAGTTGGTGTGCCACTCTTTTATACACTATGTGTGTGTGTGTGTGTGTGTGTGTGTGTGTGTGTGTGTGTGTGTGTGTGTGTGTGTGTGTGTGTCTGTGGTTCCATCAACTTGGCATCAACTTCATGTTGGTTGATGTCATTGATGAGACTCATAGTTTTAGTACTTAGTCTTGACTTGAGCAGTTGGGTCGTTGAACACAGCTACAAGGCAACACCGTAAGTTATTAGATTGTGGAAAGGGACTCTGCGTGTTGGCTCCACCCCATGACTTCTATAAGTATGGGGCCTTGAATGTGAAATCCTTGACCCAGTAAAAGTTGGCACAGAAAAGTCTGCACAGATTCAGACCATCTGGGAAAGATTCATCTACTGAACACTCTCCATTTCACCTGTCCTGAGAAAGAAGAGGTACAAGAGGAAGCATGTTGTCTTCACCAAAGTCCCCTACCCTAGACTCGTATCTCAACAAAGATAGTTCCAAGACCTGCAATTGTGAGGCACATAATCACTAAAAAGAAGCAAAATGAAAGTAGACGAGAACAGCAAATATTGAAAATCGATGTTCTCTTTTAAAGCTACTTTTAGTGGGGGGCAAGCACCCTGCACCTCCCAGTGTCACTGGCACCCCCAACCCTGCCTACTTATGTATACTAACTCTGAGATCACCACACCTTAGAAAAAAGGGAATACTCTAATACACAGCAATTTTGGACTTTGTTTATGTAAGTCATTTTCCACACACTCCATCTCACTATTCCAAAACTCGCTCTTTCAAGTCTTTTTATTCAGAATGATTACTGGAGGCCTCCCCACAATATCCTCCAGATGACTGCAAATTTTTTAAGATCCTGAAGCTAATGAACTAGAAGGGATCCTTGCCCCTTAGATCACATCTTCTCTCTTTCAAAGAAGAGGTGTGGAGGACTTAAAACTCATCAGATGAGGAGTTGAAAGCCCAAATTCAAAACAGTTAAAACTTTCTCAAATTATATGAAAATGCATTTGGCCTTGATAAATGTTCAAAAGCACCATTTAAAACAAGGAGGCTGTAGTTGGGACAGGACTATGATTTAAAGGAACTTGAGCAGGAGAGAGTATATAAATATTTGTGAATAGTTGAAGGATAAACCAATAAAACATGAACCAATGCGAATAAAGCTCAGTAAGGAATACTTCAGAAGACTAAAACTGATATTGAAAACTACCTTGGCATCTAAGAATAACGTCCAAACTATAAATCAATTTGGTCTTTCTGTTTTAACTTATAGTTTTGGGGTGAACAACTTGCCACCAAAATTTTTGGATTGATTGGACACAAAAAAAGGCTTTGTGCTTATCAAATGGTATATACAAATCAGTGTATATCACGATTATATATTCTTCGCTCTGAAGGCACCATGTACTTTCTCGGAACTGATTATATGTATAGATCTGCGATCACATCAATGCATACATATCTGCTGACCTCATCAGATCCAAATATAGTGAAAGTTTAAAACATGAGGAGAAGTCTAAGATGACAACTTTGTTTAGTTTAACAGAAGTATTTGGTATCAAGGGGAATGAAAATCAAACCAGAAGTAGACAAAAATCAGACAACTGAATGTGCTAAAAAACGAAAGAAAGAATTTAAGGGGAAGGATCATGAGAAGGAAGGAAATGTAGAAAATCCATAAATATAGTTGAAGAACAGAGATTTATTGGAACAACCACACACTGTCCAATATTTGATGGAGGAATAGTTAAGGATAGATGAATTGAAACCAAAAGATGAAAAGTTAATAATGGCAGCCCTGGATAGTGGACTTGCATACATGTTGGTTTTCAAAATCCATTGAAAAGGTGCAGGTTCTGTATAAAAAAAACTGGAAACAGTCACACTTGTTGCTGGGTGTGACACACTCATGGCAGAGGGACTATATAATGAAAGGCACAATAATATGGCAAGACAGTTGCACTGGGGATTGTGCAAATACTATAATGAAGTAGCTGAGAATCATTGGAAATGTGAACTACAAACCATTATAGAGAATGATGAAGTGTATATCACATGGGAATACATAAGATAAAACCAGATATAGTAGTCCTTGGGGAAAAAAATACAAAAGAAGCACTAATCGTTGAAATTGCTACACCCAATGATTCCAGTGTCTCACATACAGAGAAACACCGCCATAAAATTTCAGGGTTTCCAGGCAGAAACAAGAGCAATGTGGACGAAAGATTCCTTCTTGCCTTGAGAAGTTTGGATCCCCCTACTGTGGCCACAACTGATTAAAGACATTTCTTCTTCTAGTCCTCATCTCTTTTCATATCCTGTCAGTAAGCTTCACCCTAAACCCTCCTGAAACTAACTGCATGGTTTCTCCACTTTGACAGCCAGGGAACCTCGTTTTCTACCCTCTTATGGTGGTCCAGATCCTAACAGCAGCCCAGAAACCTTTTATTACACAAGAGAAAGTGGGTGACATTCTCTTTGTGGTTCACTCAACAAGGAGTAGGCCTGTTTATAGCACCAGTGCTTGGTATTCTGAAGTTTTTGGCTGACTTATTTGATGAAGCCCCCAATTTTTCCACTCTTTGGGTACATTCATCAGCTATTTCGAATTTTCAAGAGTCTTAACTCTTCATTTGTAGCATCTCAGAAAGTTTATAAAATCTTTATTTAAGGGGTGTTTCCCTGCTTAGACCTCCCTTTAAGGACCTTCTTCCTCCCATGGACCACAGCTTTTTTTTGGAAAAGCTGACACTACTGCTACTAGGAACAGTCTTCCAGGAAAGATGCTTTAATTCTGCTGTGGCCACAGGTTCAAAAGGTCAGCATATCAGCTAGAAGGTTTTCAGAACTGAAAGCTCTTTCTTGTCAACCTGTATATATTTAACCTTTCTGAAAGGCAGGATCACTTTACAAGTCAACCCAGTGTTCATGCCTAAAGTAGGTTCAGATTTTAACCTGAATTAGTCAGTTACTCTACCATTTTTCCTCCTCTGATTGTCAAAGGTGAATGTAAGATGCACTGTCTCGGTATTCACAGGCAACAGAGATTCTCTTTACGAGTGACTAAAAATCACAGATAGAACTAATGGCTTTTCAAATCTTTTGCTCCAAATAGAGTGAGTCAGAAAATTTCCAAAGTTATCTTGTCCAATTGGCTGTGAAATAGTATGTGTCTAGTAAAAAGGCAATTCCAGGTAAACCCAGAGCTCAGTATCCTTCTTTAGAAGTCTGTCAGTGGATGACATCCATACAGCTGTGATATGGACTACACTGTGCACCTTTGCAAGATTCTCTGAGCTGCATGTGATCTCAAGATCTAGATCTTCTTTAGGGGCCACCATCTTTTGTGGTATTCTGTCATTAGCCACCTAAAACATTTAGCTGGGGACTCTGTCCTTCTGCCTGAAGTGGACAGGCTGTATTATGTAAAATATGAACAGTACATACTTGTCATAATGTTAGATCTTCATGATCCATATCTTTCCACTTATTTACACTGTCCACCCCTTCTAGTGTTTTTTTGTCCCGTACTACTTTTAAGAATTGGCTGACAAACGTGATTTGGAGAGGACAGAGAAGCAAGGAGCATTGCAGGAGCAAGAAGATGAGCTCAAGCTTTGGGGAAATCTTGTAGATGCCAGATGAGTGTTATCTGCAGTGACCAGTCCTTCTCTTTGAAGTGGACAGATGTGGAGCATAAATAATATTACGGCAAGTACATAACTTTCATAGTTATGTATTTTCCTGAGAAAACTTATTTGGACAACCTGTACCATAAAACAAGACACTGTGTGGGGAAAGTAAAATTTCTTATTTAGAGTGGTCCTGTCTAGACACTGGAACCTAGGGACTTTTCGCTGAAGGTGTATTATCGTGGCAGCAATAAAACTTTGGCTAGCTTGAGCTTCTTCCCTGCTACATAACAAAGTGCTCCCAGCTGATTCTCCTGACCTTTTTGCCACCGTTAAACACTTTAACAACCCTTTAGTTAGCGTAAACATTTCCGATTGAGTTAGTTGGCATTTTGAACTTAGTAAGTGACTTTTTCACATTTCTTTTGCTTGTTAAGGATAGTTAAACAGCATTCATTCCCTAGCTGTTTTTAAGGACATTTTTATTAAATTCTCTTAAGACATTGACACACATACTTTAATAGAAAATAAAATGTGCTATATTAGCATTATTTTTTTAGTTACATACATTATACATTTTGTGTATTTTTTTCTTTCTTTATAAAAACTGTAATTCAGTCCAACATTGTGTAAATTGCTCATTCTTTATTAGAAAGGCTCACCCAGACTCTGCTACACTTTGCTGTGAAGGAAAGGTTAGTTTGCTTTTTATTTGTTGTATTTTGTATTAGTTTATTGCCTTTTTATATTTTGAATACTGTGATTTGTTTTCTTTACCTTGTGTTTCACTTATATTCTGCATTTAACTGCATATTAAAACTTCAAAAGAGACCACAGATCTGCCTCTTGTGAATCAGGCAGAAATTAGAACTGATCAATAAAGGACTCATACATAAGATAGAAGAGGTCACTTAAGGTTAATCATTTGTGAATTGAGGGGGTGGAGCTAGGAACTAAACCTTCTATTTAAGGGGTAAAATAAAACATTTCAGAGCTTTATTAGAAAGGCTCACCCAGACTCTGCTACACTTTGCTGTGAAGGAAATGTTAGTTTGCTTTTTATTTGTTGTATTTTGTATTAGTTTATTACCTTTTTATATTTTGAATACTGTGATTTGTTTTCTTTACCTTGTGTTTCACTTGTATTCTGCTTTTAACTGCATATTAAAACTTCAAAAGAGACCACAGCTCTGTGTCTTGTGAGTCAGGCAGAATTTTTTTCCCACCCGCCCACTGTCTTTCTAGTTGCCTGCCTCTTATGTTAATTTGACCATATATCTAATTTCCTCTCTGCTTTCACTGGCTTGTGTGAGTAAGCACAAATTTATCATTTTGTGAAATCACTCCTCTTCAACTATTTAAATTTATTGGACATCCTACTGTATTCCATAGTACCAGAATACAAAACTGATCACCCCCTTTCAATGTATCTTGCTGTTTTAAAAATAGTGACTCTCCACTAAAACTTAACTTTTTAGACAGGTAAAACTTAAGTTACCTACTTTCACATCTAACTTCTCTAGTGCACACTGCAGTGTTTAGGATAAAACATTGTTTTAATCTTACCTTTAAGCATCCCTGTGACTAGCACTTGCTCTGATACCTGCTGGAAAGCACTAGGAAGCCTTAAACTGATACAAGCACTCAATTCTCCTTATTAATAAGGAGAAATTAATCATAGGCACTAAACAGCCTGTAATTGCAAAGTACCTTGCTAAGGGAAGGAAAAACAGCTCCTGTACTTTTCAAAAAAAGCACCAAACCAGGCATGTCAAGGGTCAGCTTCCGGTGATTTCTCCTGTCCACCTGGTGAATCTGGGCATATTGGGGCAATGCAGCAATTGCCTCATGTACACACTCAACCCTCTCCTCCTACCACCCAACACTACAACCTGTGAGAGATGCACTTACATAGCCAAACTGAAAGCAAAGCACTCTCCACCCAAGATTGTGCTAGACAGTCAAGAGGAGAAGGTTAACACCCACACTACACCTCAAGCAACACATAGACCTTATAAACTCACACCACCAGCACCCACTGATAGCAACACTAAATCCACATATGCGAAGGCCCCTAACTGTAACCTGCCCAAGCAACAAGGACCTCCGAAGATGAAACGCAAACAAACACCAATAACAACCAAAGTGCCACATAGCTCACAACACCAGTGTGCCACCCAGCAACAGCCCCTAAGGCAAGACAACGTACCTAACACTTTAGTCATAGGTGACTCTATAGTCAGGGACACTGATGTCCCACTCACCAGGCTGAACAAGGAGAAAATTACAGTCAGCTGCCTGTCAGGTGCCAGGATCCGCCACATAATGCATGCACTCAAGTCATTCCACAACAAGTACAAATATGACTCTGTCATTGTCCATGTTGGAGTAAATGACTTGAGATGTACCTCCCTGGACTACATGAAAAGAGGCATGGAAGAGCTCTCGGATCATGTGGCCCAGGCAGGTATGACCCTAGCCCTGAGTAGCATCCTGCCTTCGCCCAGAATTATACCACAATATAAGGACAAAATGATTGACTTCAACAATTGGCTAAGCTTCTGGTGTCATTCAAAGGGGACCCAGTATCTGTCTGCCTGGGATGACATGATCGACAGACCACTATGCTTTGCCAGAGATGGTCTCCACCTGTCGCCCCTGGGATTCAGGTTACTGGCTAAGGCTCTTGCCACCCCTATAATGCCTTTTTTAGGCAAAGTTCAAAGGACAAAACCTCCACCATAACAGGTACAAGCATGCAAAATCTGAAGGTAATGCTACTCAATGCTAGAAATCTAAACCTCAAAATGCACACTCTCGAGGCACTCCTAAAAATGGAGAACATCAATATCTGTGTAGTAACTGAGACCTGGTTCAAGGCTGCAGAGAGCACCCCTGCAATGCCAGGCTACAACTCTTACCACACTTTTCGGGAACCAAACCAGGATTGAAACACTAAAGGTGGAGGAGTGTCCATATTCACCAAGGATATTCACACCACCAGGCTAGTTGCCCAACACAATGCGTCTGAAATTCTCCAGGTGCAACTAACACTAGGTAAGCCTGCAATCCAAATTGTAGCTTGTTACAGATCCCCCATCATGCCCCAAGAGTCTCACTACACCTTTCTAAACATACTGGAAAATATTAAAATACAACCAAACACCCTAATACTGGGTGATTTCAACTACCCTGCCATTAACTGGGAAAACTACACGTGTACTAATACCTTTGCCCAACGGTTCTTGGAATTCATAAATTCCAATGCCCTGGATCAACTGATCCATAGTCCCACCAGGGGCTTCAATATCCTAGACCTGGTAATTACCAACATGAGAAATCAATGCTCCACACCTATGGTCACCCCCTCGTTGGTCAGGTCAGACCATAAGCTAATCACCCTTAACATCCACATCCCACCCCCACTCCCCAGTAAGGAAACTTCCATAAAAAACTTCTCCAAAGCCAACGTCATGCTACTCAAGTCAGAAGTGACAAACTTCATGATACCCATGCAGACGGGAACTGAAAGTTCGACTGCTGAGTCCTACACTAAGGCACTGTACTCATGCATGAATCGTGCCATCCCATATAGAACCAAGATGCTCTCCTCCAAAAAAGGAAGCCAATCTGGTGGGCCACTTCCATAAACAGACTTTACAAGAAAAGGAAGAAACTGTTGCAGAAAAGAGGAAAATCCCACAATGCAAAAAATTCCCTTACCAGCCTCAGTAAGAAGCTGACATCCCTCGTAAAATCCTCCAAAGCTAGTTACGAAAATAAAATTGAAAAAGATTCCAAAGACAACCACAAAGCATTCTATAACTATGTGAAGAATCTAAATGGCAGTGCTCAGATCTGCTCTGAGCAACAACAGAAATGGCATTAATTATACTGATCCCAAGCATATTGCCAATATGCTGGCAGATCGATTTAGTGTCAACTTCACCCCCCCCCTCTCACCCCCTAAATGGCCCATCTCAATACCAGATGATTGCCAAATTCCGGTAATAATGGCCACACAGGTAAAAAACGTAATCTCCAAAGCTAAGAATACAGCATCCATGGGACCAGATGACATCCTGGGCTGTGTACTACATGAACTACAAAATGAACTGGCACCTCACCTAAGTAATCATACCCTCACGTCAGGCTTCATGCCCACTGAGTGGCACACAGCTACAGTTATCCCACTCCACAAGGCAGGATCCACCTTGGATCCCGGGAACTACCGCCCCATCAGACTGATGAGCCTGATCTGCAAGTTCGTGGAACGTATTATCATGGAACTTATAAACAAAGATATTGGCAACCTTCAAACACTGAACCCCACCCAGTTTGGGTTCGTGAAGGGCCGATCTTGTCTCCTGAACCTGATTGACTTCTTCGAATCAGTCTCCAGAGCCGTGGATGAGGGTAAGGTAGTCCACACAGCCTATCTGGACCTCGCCAAGGCCTTTGACACCATTCCCCACTCTGGAATCATAGATAAACTTACTAAGCTGGGCATTAATCCCTACATCACTCGATGGGTTGCCAACTGGCTTACTGACAGAACCCACACTGTAAAAGTAGCTGACTCCAAATCCAGGTCCATACAAGTGACAAGTGGAGTACCTCAGGATTCAGTCCTGGGGCCGCTCTTGTTTGGCATCTACTTCTCTGAAGTACAGGCCAACACTAAGGGACTCTGGCTAACAAAGTTCGCAGATGACTGCAAACTGGGAGCCATTATTAAATCCCCAAATGATGGGGATACACTACAAAAGGGCCTTACAGAAACAGATGCTTGGTGCCAGAGCCATGGGCTCAAGCTCAATGCCAAGAAATGTATAGTTATCCCCTGTGGGAAAAAACATGTACCCATGAATTACCACATAGGTGGCAGTACACTAAACACCGAAAGTTTGATAAGAGACTTAGGGACACAGGTGGACAGTGGTCTCACCTTTAATAACCACATTGCCACAACAGTCAGGAAATCCTTCTATGTGGCACACCTCATCACTAAGGGTTTTTTATCCAGAAAAAAGGAGGTCATTGTCCCACTGTACTCATCCCTCATTGGACCCATTATAGAATACAACGCCTTATTTGGTATGTACCTCTCAAGACATCTGCAACAACTGGAAAGGTCGCAGAAATACCTCACTAAAAGAATCACAGGCCTAAAGCAGATGCCCTATGCTGACCGCCTTAAAAAACTCCAGCTATACTCTGTCGCATATCGTCTACTCAGAGACGATCTCTGCTTAACATACAAGGCCATGTCAAGCCCAGAGCTGTTGGACATGCTGCGCTTAAAGAAATCCCAATCCCTCAGAGCCACACGCTCCAGGGATCTAAACCTTGTCATCACAATAAACAAAACATGCCGGAGGGATAGGTTCCTGACCCAGAGACTCCCCAGACTCTGGAACAGACTGCCCATACATGTCAAGCAGAGCTCCTCCTTGGCCCTCTTCAAAAGGAACCTTGACGATTGGATGGGAGAAAGGAAATTCACCCCGGGGATCACATCAGTCGCCCTGCTAGACAGGGGTCCAGGAAAGTAAATAGTGTGGGAAGAAATATCCAGGTATTTTTTATGGCTAGGCTTGTATAGGCCGTAGGGCCGATAGTCTAGTACCAACCTATTTCCTGCCTTCCCTTAAACTTCATTCCTCCTGAGTATTTATTTGTTCCTTCCCTTTTCTAAAGATCCCACTTCCAGTTCTTTTATCTGTTCAGTACAGTTTGTTTAGATTTTGATTTCCATTCATTAGTAAATATTTTTGGCTGCCAATAGAATTGAACTTAATGCCTTACTGTGTCTAGTTAATTCTGTTATATAGCAGTTTTGTTCAGATTCCTATTTATCTGTCTGTCCGTCTGTCTATCTATTTTCTCCAGACTTTTATACTCCTCTAAAGTTACTTTGCTACTGCTTGCATTATAGTGAGTGGTTTTATTGTGACATAATGTTTAGGTTCACAAGTTAGGGAAAGTTTTCAAGCCTTGCTGCTTTCAAGGAACATTATCTCAGCAATTGTTAGATCAAACAACAAAGCCCCAGCCCAAAAATTTGAGAGATATGGTAGTATATGGTATGTTTAATATGCCTGCCATGGAAATAACAAAGGTACCATCAGTTAAAGGAACTTTGAAATGTGGTGAGTGCAATATATGTACGCATATTGTGAGTACATTTCACAGCATGAATAATGTCAAATTTGAAACTAGGAGCACTTTTTCTTGCAAGAGTAAAGGAGTAGTATATGCCTTGAGGTGTTCCTGTTACCTATATTATATAGGGGAAACAGAGAGTTTCGTGTTAGGTTCATGGAGCATATGAAGGATATAAAAAACTGTAGGGAAGATAGTGATTGCTTCACATTTTAAAATGTTTCATAATAATGATGTTAATTTGTTGTATGACACTGTTTTAGAACAAATAGAATGTATAGATGTTAAAGAAGATATATTAAAACAAAAATTGCTATATAAGGAAAGTATTTACACTTTAAAATATAAGACATTGCTTCCTAAAAGTTTAAATAATGAATTGAATTGGAAATGTTTGATTTAATGGGATACTTGTTTTTTTTATTGTTTAATTGATCAACTGAATGTAATTAATGATAGAATATAAAAGGCAGAGATTTTTGTAGTTTTTTTATTCCTTGAAGGTGGTAACACCGAGGTGCTAGAAATAATTATTTTCTGTTTTTACTATGTGGTCTTCATTTGTTGGAAAAAGCAGCTGGAGAAATTTCCTTTTGGATCCTGGTTGTTGTTTTTAATGCCGTACTGTGTCTAGGTAATTTTATTATGTAGCAGTTTTGTTCAGATTCCTATCTATCTATCTATCTATGTATCTATCTATCTATGTATCTATCTATGTATCTATGTATCTATCTATCTATCTATCTATCTATCTATCTATCTATCTATCTATCTTCTCCAGACTTTTATACTCATCTAAAGTTACTTTACTACTGCTTCCATTATAGTGATTGGTTTTATTGTGACATAATGTTTAGGTTCATAAGTTAGGGAAAGTTTTCAAGCCTTGCTGCTTTCAAGGAACATTATCTCAGCAATTGTTGGATCAAACAACATAGCCCCAGCCCAAAAATCGAAAGTCTTCCTAAATTTTGTTAGATTAATGTTACCTCTGATATATTCAGAATTTTTTTCCGTAATTATGCCATTCTATGTGTTAAATAAATTCTAGTCTTATTATTACATAAGTCAAAATAGAACTTTAAATTATATTTGTATGTGTTTTGATTATTATATACTTCCAAACCTAATAAAGACTGAAGAAAAGAGTAATTAAACACTTTATAGGCAAATATAAGCTGCTCCCTTATACATCTGTAATGGGGGGTATAAAGATTTGTTGAAATGGGTCTACTTCTAATGGGCGAAAGACCACTTACCCGAAACTGAATTTACCAAGACGACAACACCGAACTGTTAATTTACCAAACTATCACACTACCAGATATTTTAACAAGGAAATTGTGAAGTTATTGAGAATCAAACCCAGCTATCTCAAGGCCTTATTACAGATGCCTGTCACATTATTTTTTAAAACAAAAAGTGGAATCTGTCAGTATACCAAGATCCTTAATATTCACTAACTTCCATTAAATCAAAAGTAGACAATGTAATAATAGATCTCCTTAACTTTTGTTTGCCAAAGTACATATTGCACTTTTTCCTCACTAAATGAGAAACCATCTGTACTCACTTATATAAGCATAGTAAGTACTTACTAATTATTAGTGAAACAATTGTCATTATTAACAAAAAAATCCAGTGTTTCAATCTTCAGCATACTTAACCAACAGTGATCATTGGGTGGAATAGAGGCATAAATTATGTTAAAAAAAACCCTGAGCACATCTTCCCAAGGAACTACTGATTTCACCAGTGTTGGATTTGAGTTTTTTCCCCTTGAATCAGTACTCTTTGGGTTCTGCCTCTGAGTGAACTAGTGATTATTCCATCTACATAAATATTGGTTAACATTATGTTGTTCCAATGCCAAGTCAGTAGTGTGGAATGATAGTACATCAGACGTATGGTTAAATCCAAATAGATCACACCTGTGTTAATTCTTATCTCCATAGCCCTACCAATGTAATCATAAAAGCCTGACAAATTAATGCATGTAGAATGGCCTTTCAAAAAACAAGTTGAAAAATATCAAGCAAAGCAAGATTATTTCAAGTATGATTTCACTAATACATCTCTCCTAATATTTAGATAATATTAGTGTTAGACTTACTGTATGCTACTTTTGTACTGTCATCTTATCCCCATATTTAAAAATTGGAGTAAGCAATCATTCCTTTAAAGCACTTGGTATATATCCATTATAGATTGTAGAATTAAGTGTTGCAGTTAATATATTCACTAAATCTAAATTCCAGAAATACAATCTGGTCCACTCGATGTATCAGACTTAATTTTATTTAAGGCTCTTAACATTTCTTCAGTAATTTTATAACATATTTTTTCTTACAGTCGGTTCTTTTTTCCATGGATTGAGAATAATGATCACTTGTATCAGTGCCAAAATGAATAAAATATTCATTACATTTATTAGCTTTCAATTCATGATCACTAAAATCATTGAGTCATCTACAGGAATAGATTCAATGTGATTAAGTTTCATTCCTGAAGGAATTGATGCATTTATATTTTTCTTGGTGTTTATGTGGTCATTTGCCAACAAGTTTTCATATTTTATTTTTTAATTTCATATACTTGAGAATAGTTCCTTACTTATAATTTCACCATACTAGGAATTTATTCTGGAATGTATTGTTCTATAGCAAGTTAGACAGTAGAGATTATGTATTATCATAACCCCCACTAACTGATTACCTCAACCATCTGTACCCAGTCCAAAGACAACAAATTATTCCTAACTGATACTAATCAGTTAAACCGTAATTATGATTGGGTAACTACTTCAAATGAGAAAAACAAATGATCAGATAATGCTAAAGGAGGAGAAATCTGAATACTTTCAATTAAAACTGGATTATCTGTATGTAACAAATCTGGGATATAACTACCTCATATCAGTTCTAGTATCAGTTGTGTAATAATGTGATACTTGAAAATCTCAAATTCTCTTTCACAGTTATTTTCTCTTTCATTTACTTGGCAGTCAATGGTCAGATAATAAAAGCCATGTATCAGTACCTGATTTCTGTAATCTAAATTTATATTTAATATAGAAAGATAATCATAATGAGTGTTTAAATCCATTGTAGGTGTATGATAAATTATCAGTGTTATAAGATCATGCAACAGTATTCCAAAAGCTTGGACTGTTACACACACCAGCTCCACTATAGTCTTTAAAGTTTATAAGAAATTGAATTTCTAACCTATAAATTTACACATCCACCTCTTTATTTGTAAACATTCAAATTTGCATGCATTGGGTTTATAAATGTATTGGAGGTAATTGTACCGTTAAGACGGATAAGGACAATAAGACTGCTGGCTTTAAAAAAAGTGTGTGGCTACAAGATCCCTCCCTACAAATCATATGAGCTGTGCATAGTGTCTTGGCTCTGACTGTCAGATATGTAAACATTTAGTTCTAGGATCATTTTTGGCAGGCTATACTGAAATTGCCCCTCAAAGAGAACTCCTTGAAAGAAAAGGATAGGGATAAAGAAAAACAAAGACAATTGATGAGATTAAGTTGGATCAGCAAGATAAAAGAAATAAAAGGAAAATCAGAAGAGACAAGTACTTCAGTTCTGGAGAAGCTTTATGCAGCAAAAATCCTGAGAGTGGTGATCATTTTCTCGCCTCATCCAGGACCCTCCCTCATTACTACGCCTTTGCACCTGGCATCTCTTGAAAGGCTTAATCATTGAGAATGATGAACTCTGCTGTGAAGAGAAGAGTAAGAAACTTCTCCTTGAAGCAGGAGCTTTACTGCCTTTTTTCTTCATGTCCCACTTCAGCTGCATCCTTTTGCTCCTCTAGGTCCCGCCACAGTGCCATGCAGTTGGATTAGGACAAGATAATGACTGGATTTTTAAGGCTCAATTTCCATTTGGTGTTCTTTCTGAACTCTCAATGTGTGGGGTGGCACCTGAAGATCCCCAGCCCCCTTTCATTGCTGTTTCTATCCCAGGATCTGTTTCTGTACTGGGAGTATAGGAACAAGCAAGACATGCCCTGCTGATATTCTCGATGCTCTAGAATCTTACTTTCTCCACATCACTGCTGTTGTTGCCACTCGAAGCAAACACCCCAACAGTGTCTGGGCTGATCCCCAGTAGGCCCAAAAGAATCGGTGTAGAGGGTAGGGTCTGGTGCTGATTCTGGTCCTGACCTTTCAGGGCTGCTGTCTGCATAAAAGCTCTTAGAATTCGATCTTTTGATGCTGAACCCCTCTTTGGTTACTTCTGCTGTGGGAGGATTGTCTGTGCTGGTAGTCCATGCTCTTAAGCACTGGTACTGATATGGTCAGCATGGATGGCTTCTGCTCTAGGTACTTCAGTGGGAGGTTCGACGCAGAAGAGATCAGGCTCTTCTGGCATAAACAAGCACCTGCTCCATCATTTCCATCCTTGAACAGTATTAAGGCAGTGCATTTTAAGATGTTAAGCATTCTTGCTCCCAATACTGAGGACATCAGAGCCACAGATTTCCGTGGTCTGGATTGCTTTCTGTATAGCAGAGCACAAACTATCACCCCCCCCCCCCCCACCCTGAGTCCACCTAGGAAAAGACAGACTAAGAGGAAGCACATAGATTTCCCTTAGGAGTCCCCTTCCACAGATCTTGATGAGAGAGAGGCTTGGACACCAAGTTTGGTGAAATTCTTAAAATGATGACCAAGGGGATCATGGCCCACTGACCACAAGGAAGAGATCCTCCAAGAAGCTTACAGGTCTTCACCAGCAGAAGCCTGAGTGGGATCTTCCCCATACAAACTTATCGACATGGTGTGTGCTCCAAGGCCTTAGATGGAGCTGAACTGATGGACCCTGTTCCACATAAGCCTGACAGAGTGCTGCAGACCACCAAGGATAGACCCACTGGAGTAAGGATTCCCTTGTCAATTGCATTGTATTATCAGTGGCCACCAAATGTGAGGTCACCGAGGATGCTGAAGCTATCCATCCTACTAAAAAGATTCTATGACTAAACTGAGAAAGTGATTATATACATGAAGCAATTTTTCTGTCAGATCAGTGAAGTATTTGGTGCATATGATGAGGTTTCAGAAAGACCTGGCAGATAAAACTATGGAAACTCAAACATTTGCTGTCTGGAGATCTTCATAAGCAGTTAAGAGATGAAGGTGGCCACTAATCTTCATCTTTTTACTGTCCGTGTGTTTTTTATATAATGCAGGAGATAGAAAAGGTAGATTCACTGGTTCAGGTATTGCTGTGCTGTGTCAGGCCTGTCTATACCTTACAGACATCACTAAACACTTCAGTGTCAGTGTCTTCTTTGATGGAACCTCTCTGCCTGGGTAGAAGATAATGGATAAACTGTTTCAATGTTAATAACAGCGCAAGATGCTCATAGCTGTTTGAGTCAAATTCTCAGCTGCTCTGAAATCATTTCAAAGAAACTCGAAGTATCCCACGAATATCTGGTTTTGGAATTCTGTATAGCCCCAGCATACGCAACAGCAGTACAGCAAAGGCTGCTAAGGTAGAGGGAATTTCTCTGGTAATTGGCACAGCTCTAAACAGTGGATGACCTGTTTAGGTTTCAACCAGTATGAACCCTAAACAGTTGCACGACTGTCCTCCTGTGGAGTTAGCTGGGCAATGGGTTTTCAGTGCATCTCCTTATGTGGCTGGCCAACATGTAAGACAACTGGATCAGGGAAATCCTGTCCAGATGCTACTCAATACTCTTTTTAGAAATGCTCCAACAACCTCCCCTACTGCCACCTCATTAGATGAGGGTGGCCCAGCAGGAGGTAAAAATAATCTGTGAAAAAGAGCCACCTAAGAGGTCTCACCATAGTTTGATGGATAAGTACCTGACTGATTGATTGACAGAATCATATGATTAGGATTGGGAATATTTGCTCAGTCATCAACCGTGTCCCACAGGGCTCTGTTCTGGAATGCCCTGTTATTTGGTTTATACTTCTCCAACATGAAGTCTGATCTGAAGTGACTGTAGATACTCACATTTGGTGATAATTGCATACTGGGGCAGTTATGAAATCCCATTCTGACACTTAAATTCTCCAGAATGGGCTGGGCCAAACAAATGCCAAGACGTGCGTCATTTGTTTTGTAAATCTAACATTGCTGTCATATAGCGTGTCTATATTAGATGAACAAAAGTTTATCTTAGCGAACGCTCACATGAGCAAATATCCAGTTACTCGAAACAGCCCCCAACACCCCCTCAAATATATATTCCAACTCCAAGATCACACTACAGTGAGGAAAAGGCAAATATTCCCATCTTCACTGTACCACGATCTCGCAACTGCGGTTTCGAGTTCCGCAATATTCGCTCATGTGAGCATTCACTAAGATGAACTTTCGTTCATCAGATATAGACCCATATAGCATGTAAATGCCATTCCACTTAAACTTGACTCAGTTTGAGGGGCTTTAGTATGTATGTTAACTTGTTCCCTTAGACCTCCAGTTCTCTACTCTAGTTAGAAAATCCTTTGGCCACCACATTTTTGTCCTGGTTAAAAATTCCTTTTGTCTTGCACAGCATATCCTTTGTAGTATTGTCTCAAGGTCTTAAGAAGTTACATTCACATTTTATTTCTCTCTTATTAGGTCTGTCATTGAATATAATACCTCCTTCAGCATGTACCTCACTAAACACCAAAGCCATCTTGAGTGATTTCAGCATTTCCACGTCAAACAGATCTCAGGTCTCAGTACCTTTAGTGACTTTGGTAGACTAAAAGACCTGTACATTTGATTGGTGTTGTATAGGCTCCTGGGGGCAATCATTAAATCCCCCAGTTTTGTAGATATCCTTCAGGAGGGTCTAGACCAGACAAACGATTGGTGCTAGAACCATGGCCTAAAACTAAATGCAAAAGAAAACATTATCATACCCTTTGGGAAGTCAAGTACCCTTGCAAATTACAACATCAATAGCATACTCCTATTTTTTGACTCAGAGGTGATAGATCTAGGTACACAGATAGATAGATAGATAGATAGATAGATAGATAGATAGATAGATAGATAGATGGCCTGAACTTTGACTACCATGTGTCCACAGTGGTGAGGAAGTACTTCTATGTGGTACAAGTTAAAAGTAAAGGTATGGCATCCACATCAAAGGAAATGATAGTCCCACTGTACCAGTACTTGAGTACATTGCACCATTTGTCATGTAATGACTAGGCACTTGCAGCCGCTGGAGTGACCTCAAAGGTTCCTCACAAAGAAAATACAGGGTGTAAATGACATGTCTTATGCAAATAGACTAAAAGCCCTGCCCTTTAACTAGGTCTTCTATCTACTATTAAGGGGTGACCTGTGCCTGACCTAAATCCAGCCCTGATGGAGCTGCTACACATCCGCAAATCAAACAGCATGAGGGTCACGAAATCTAGGGATCTAAACTTAACAAAACATGCTGCAGAGATAAATATGTATCTCAGAGATTGCCCCTTCTTGGGAACAGGCTTTTTATTCACATTAAGCAAAGTCCATCCCTGCTCCTCTACAAACGCAATTGGGATCAATGGATGGGGAATTGCAAATTCACACCTGGGGTAGTGCCTATATCCCTTATGGACAGGGTGGGCAGTCTGTAAGATACTCATTGTAAAGATAAAAATCCATGCCATCTTCTTGCCCCTGTGGCCCATATATTGGGTAAAATGGGGTTATATTGGCTAGGCTTGTAAAGGCTCTTACGCCATTAGCCTATCAGTCTCCTATGAACCTATAGTTGTCTGTGTTATGAATGACCTAACACTCTTTCAGCTCCTTCACTTAAATAGAAATAGTGATGAAACAAACGCCAGCTCTGAAGACCTAACCCAGTATTACCTCATCAACAACACCAGGTGGTATGAGTGGTGCCTAACCCAATGTATTCCCCATTTTTGGAATTGGTTGCCCCTTACATTTTGAGCAAAGTGAACAATCTTTTGACCCAATCTGGATAACTGAATGGGCGGTTACTAATTTTCACCTGGGATGTACATGGACACTGTTAGTTTGCCACCAGTATTGGGTGATGTGACCGAGCTTCTGAATGATATCAGTGGCTTCAAGTTGTGTAAGAACAATGATCTTTATCTGGACTTCCCTGGAAAATAGCAGTAATAGAAGAGAAGGATCTAAAATTCACATAATCTCAGGATCTCTCTTCAGGCAATTTTCTTTATCTGGATCTTCCAAACATGAAGTTGCTTAAAAATTGTAGTCTATAAAATCAGTCCACATGAAAATGCCTTAAGCACCTAATTTCTACTGTATCAATATTCTTTTCACAAAAAAAAGACAGTTACTTCATAAATGATTGTAAAAAGAGTAACACCAACTACAATGAAGTGCATCCAGAAAGGTCTACTAGAACTATCTCGCAAACATCACAGGAATACACACCAAGGGAATTAAAAATTGACCTCCTTGTGCAACATTATCAATAGATCCAAGGGGAAGACTTCTCCTCCCTCTAAAACTGGACCAGACAATATTAGAAGCAGTGAATATAGTAACAGAGATAAAACAACGGGAACTGAGATCTTTAGAAAAGGGTAGGAGCAAACTGTGTAGGAAAAAATTGTGAATTGTGGGAACAATGCTGTACTGGGGAGGAGTGAGGTTTAAAAGAAGGCAGGACTTAAATGAGCTGTGTAATGTTTGAAAATGATTGGGTAATTTATAAGTGATATACTCTTAGACCTCTCAAAAGCCTTCAATACTGTCTCCCACCCTTTGCTACTTTCACAACTCTCTCTCTTCTGTCTCTCCGCTTCCACTATAAACTGGTTCTCTAGCTATCTTTCAGGCAGGCAACAAGCTGTCAAATGGCAAAACTCCATCTCATCCCACCTGAATACCCCTACCAGAGTTCTGCAAGGCTCCATATTTGGCCCCCTATTATTCAATATCTTTATTAATAACCTGCTCTCCACTCTTTTTTCTCTTCCCCTTCTTACAAATCCCAGTTAGCGAATTCATGCTCGCTTGTAGTATACAACTCCTTACTTGTACCTAGCAATCTCTTAGCCTACTGCATCTAACTACCTATCCCACAAAAAAAAAAAAAAAACACATTCGACTTTTAATATTTTTGCATTTATTACTTTTGATTAAAATATGTTTGATCTGTCTTATAACCAGAAATTGTACAATGTTAATCTCTGTAATCTTCATGCAATCTATGTGTGGAGCTTAATCTTTGTATAATCTGTATATGGAGCTTTTGTCCCCAGGACTCCATTGAAAACGGGTTCTTTAGGTCCAATAGACTATCCTGGTTAAACAACTACAAATAAATAAATAAATAAACTTTCACACCTCTGTCTCTGATGCCAAAGTAATTCAGTATGCAGACTATTCAGTGATGGTCTGCTCTGCCAACTCAGTTTCTAATCTATTAATTAAAACACAAACTGCTTTCTCCACCACTGAATCCTGGATGTTCAGCAACGACTTAGCATTGAACCCAAACAAAACTAAAATCATGATTTTCACCCCATCCAAATCTACCATAGTACACAAAGATACTTTCAACATCTATAACCAAAATAAATCCCTAAATAGAAATCATCCCACACACAAAACTACTTGGAGTAGTCGTAGATGAAAAACTAAAATTCGATATCCATGTACAACAAAATGTCAAAAAAAAAAAATCAAAAACTTCTAGCAATCTAAACCTCACCACAACAATAAATAGGACGTGCTGGAGGGATAGATTCCTGTCCCAGAGACTTCCCTTGATTTGGAACAAGATTCCAGTCTACATTAGGCAGAGCTCCTCGCTAACACTCTTCAAGAGAAACCTTGACGAGTGGATGGGAAACAGAAAGTTTATCCCAGAGATCACTTCACTGGCTGTGCTGGACAAAGGCACAGGGAACTAATCTAAGGGGGTGGCGAAAGCCAACACATTCTGGCTAGGCTTATAAATGACTTCGGGCAGATAGCCTAGTACCTACCTATGAACCTATGTATAATGTTTGCGACTGGGAGTGTGTCAGTATGGAATGCAATGTAAAATGCTTGCAACTAGAATTGTGTTGGCGTGGTTTGTTTTAATTTATATAAATGTATGATTGTTTATGTTGTAAGTGATGGTTGAATAAAGATGTTTCTTGTTTAAAAAAAGAAGGGCAGGAATTGAATAATGTATGTAATGTTGCTTAGGTTGTATGATACACAGCAATATATGTGACTTATATTGTTTATTAATGTTAGTTTGCTAATACATTTTGATTAATTTTGTATAACTGTAAATTTGTCTATGTCACAAGTGATAATTCAATAAAGGTGTTTAAAAAAAAGAAGTTTCCACTACAAGAAATTTGTAACATCCTGAGAATGGACAGTAATGGTTATAGTCTAATCAAGTTTTCTGCATGGTGATATCTTCCAAAGCCAAACCCAGGTCATTCCGCAGTTGTCCACACAAATTCTTCTCACAATAAAGACTTGGGAAAAACAGTATGCCATTAAGAGGATCTTTCTCTACCTCAGTAGAAAAGTCCCAGTCCATGCAGGTCAGAAATCTAAAGGATTTGTCCACTGATAAAAATACAGGATAGCAGCAAATAATCATATTATTACAGTATCAGCTTCAAAGTTTGACACATAGGTGTTCATAGGTGTTTACTAGACGAATGACCACAAGGGCCTTTTTAAGCCTAGTCATTGTCCCTGTAATAAAGATTTTAGTACAATGAGTCAAGATACCTGGCCCAGTTTGAGCAAGAATTGTCAGGCATGGCTTGGTTGTTTGACATACAGGAATAAAGTCCTTAGTACAACCCAGAGAGTTAAAGTAACAGCTTGGGTACTCAAAGAACAAAGATGGAGGAATGAGAATAAGTGACTGACACCTGCTCGTCTATCTTGGAGGAGGGAAGAAGTGATTCCAGTCAGCCATTCACCACAGTGCAAGTGGTCTTGCACAGCACCAAAACAGCCAGGACCTGGGATGTGAGATTGGGGGTACCAGGCTGGTATTGATAGCTCTTAATATGTGCAAGGGAAGGGCATAGTAGTAACCTGCAATGATACAAGTGCTCCATTCATCCACCATGGGGAGGGGTGTAGGGATTATTACAAAAGTCCTGGGCTGTCCTTCTTGAGGAAGGCTTCTTAATAGACCCTCTGGGCTGGAAGAAGTGGCAACAACAGGAGAGATATAAGATAATGAGAGAATCTGTGGTGGTATCAGTCCTTTTCTGTGGGCTCTTTTGTTAGCTTAACAATAAATAAACAATGAAAAAAATAAACTCATCAAGCCTGTTCTCACAATGTGATGGTAAAGACAAATTAAAAGGGTAGCGGACATTTGGATGAGCAAGCCCTGTAAGATAGTCCAAACTGGTCCAAGATGTTCTGGCATTAGCAAACCAGTTCCTTGTTCAAAGAAAAGTTGGTAAATGAAATCACATGAGGTAACTAGTTTTGCAAATAAGCATCCCAAAAATTCACTTATTAATGTAAAAACTTTAAAAAAGATTCTGCTAAATCTGTCAGCACTATTGCTGTGGAAAACAGATGAGATCATCTTTTTTCCATACTAATGCTGTGTTACACTGAAAATAAGCAGATTATCCCTTCACCCCATAGCCTTGCTGAAGTTATCTTTTTCATAGGATATTTTAAATTAAACTTAGTGCAGCCCATCCTACTTGTCAGTGACTAAGGTCAGTATTTCCACGTCAAAGCTGAAAACATACCCCAACAGACTGTGACATGCTTGCTAGGGAGATGTTGATGTATTCTCTAGCAAATGGTTTGTCTGCTGCACTCTGATGCATGCACCAAGGTGTGGGCCATGTGCGAGTGCCATTATTCCTTTAGTGGTACATAGCGGCACATACTGCAGTAAACGCACCTGTTTTATTCTGAAAATAGGTTGTCACCTGTCTTTTCCCAAGTCTTTCTCCATTAGCATTCCTGACACCTTTCTGGTAGCACCTCAGCTAAAACCGAATCTACTGTTAAAAGTATGCCAGTGCTTTTATATAAATAAGGCTAAATCTATCTCAGTTTGACAGTATCTAGCTACTGAATGCAGGGGTTGCTTTTTCTGTCTGTTAAAGTTCATCTGCAGTTTCTCCTTTTTTCTATTCCTAATTAATTGTTTATAACTAATTGTTTGTAATAATTTCACACCATTAAATCCAGGTTATATCCTCCCCTCTGCTGCTTAGTAGTAAAGTAATTTGCCTGTTGCAGAAATGTTATCCATACCACAACATGTCAGCCCCCACCCAAAAAAAAAAGTACTGTATGTCAGGGAATCAGTAAGACTTCTATAATGGTAACTTCTGATATACAGAAAAAATATTGGGCGATACCACCTCCTCCTGAACTAACCATTTCATTGCCAATGGGTGTCACAACTTGTGCAATGATCTATGCAATTTGACTATAGGAAATTTGCAGAGGAGCATTTGGCAGTTATAACAGAGGGACAATCTCTCAGCATTTCAACCTTTGGTGTCAGGAGACCTCCCACCACAAAAGCGGAGATTCCTCACCTTAGTTTGACTTTATTTCAAACCTGAAAGGAGGGGATTGGGAGAGGAATTGCATTAATCCTTCAAAATCACCTGTCCTGTTGATTTTGACACAGATAGAGGACAAGCTCCTACAGGAGATGTCGCATTGAATCAGGAGCATTGCAAGCTGGGGACAGTGGAGATTTCTGATTCAAAAAAGAGATGTCTAGAGCTATTGGGCATGGAGGAACCCAGGCCATTAGCTGTGCCTCTAGCCTTACCTGGATTTGAGGATGCACTTGAGTTTGCATCACTACACCACCTACTCCCAGCCACCCACCCCAAGAAAACTATAATGATTTTGCAGGGTGAAGGAGGGCCTTAAATATCTCTGCAAAATGCCAGTGGTGAATTTGACAGCAGTGTTATTGAATGCCTGTCAAAGATCACTTGACCTCAGGTCTTTATGCCATACCAAGCTGACAAAGTTGAGTATTGGACAGATTAGGTAAAAGGGTATACATCTCTATCTGTATTAAGGGAAATAAACTGCCAAAGTCACATGCATGTTAAGAAGTCATGAAAGAAGGAGTATAGGCTTTCTCAGCTTTCATATTTAAGTATGCCATTAAGTACAGATGTAATGTAGTGGATGCCATTTACATGGCAGAAGTGATTGGAGCAGTACTAGAGAGGCATGCCTGAGTCAGACTGTAGCTCTTCCCAGAAAATGATGTGGGGCAGCTGTTACACACTCCCATAGACAAGAAGCTTGTTTCTGTTTATCCTTCCATCTCAGATATTTATGCATTTGGAGCACCAGAGTGAAAACTATAGAAATAGTCAAACAAATGTTTCTTCCTCCCATTCGTAAATATTATTGTAACTGTATAATTTTGATGCCGAGGCATTTTTAACAGTACCAGTAGCTACGTGGATTTATTTTCCTTGTTATTTCATATTGTCATGATAATACTTTGGAAACTGCAGATAATTTTGTCTTCACTTACTTTTTTTTTTTAGTAGGTTGGAGCACATTACCATTGAATGTGTTAAGAATCGATTATAAACAGTGAATGCGCAGTATTTTTGAATACCTTTCAAATTACTAGGTCATTTCCGCTGGTTGCATCATCACTTGTGCATCACTGAAGGAAAAGAATACGCATGCAAGGTTGCAAGTTTATATCTGTACTGATTTTTCTGTGTTTGTTTTGAGTTGATTCCCCCCCAGCAGCATGCAGTAGTAATTGCAGTGCATCTCTGGATAGTGACTTTGGCATAAACAGCTATCAGCCAATTATCTGCACAAGAATGTGCCCTCTTGCATTAATGTAATATTTTTTTCTGGTACCTACTTTATTTTATTTAGGGTCGTGAGAGAACCACAACCCATCTTGGCAAGCCAAGGGTACAAAACGACTAGATGAGACTTCAGTCCATTACTGTGCACTCGTGCGCACACACACACACACACACACACACACACACACACACACACACACACACACACACACACACAAGCAGTTTAGTGGATCACCTGCAGAAAATATAATAAAAAATGGCTTCAGGGCGCAGAGAGGTGCAGAAGAGGAGTAATCAAAAAAGAAATAAGTTGCACCAAAATTCCACGAACCAACAACGTTTATTGCATAAACACAAAGAAAAAATGTAAGCGCTTTTGCGATAGTCAGTATTGCTTCATCAGACAAATGGCATACAATAGAAAGCAGTTTAAATATCATGTGAAGTTAATTAACTGATGATGTGAAGTTGTTAAATCTCTCCGTTTATTCTCACTGATGGGTTCGGAGCCGATCCTCGGCTCCGACACGGCCGATAGCAAAGCTGAAGGTTTGCCAGTAGCTCGAGACCAAGCCCCTTATCCCACAATGCACTGCTGGAATTACCTCAGATCTAGTTTACCGCGGCAAGAGAGATCTCGGTGATCCAGCTAGCTCGGACCATTTGTGGGAAAAATAACAGCAAATTTTATAAAAAAAACTTTCCTTTTTGTTACTAAGATAGTTGTGTGTTAGTATTAGGTCATTTCATAATATAATCCATAGTTTTAAATAGTTTTAAATAGTTAGTGCTCTGTTGGCTTCTTGGTTTGTGTGGACCTTTAGCCCTATTTACTTTTATTAGTCTTTCTAATAGTCAGGGTTTTTCTCTGTGGGCCTCTTTAGCCTTATATTTGTAATCTATAATTATATTGTTATAGATAGTGCCCAGTTTGGGCTTAGTTGTTTTGTGGGTCTTTACAAGTGAGCAAGGACTTTACTGTCTTACTTTTTGCAGTTTACTGTTTGTTTTATTAACTATGTCGGATGAAAAGGAGAAATCCCATCCTAAATTGGGATTCAAAAAATGCCCAGATTGTGGGCAGAAAATGTCCGTCACTGACGGACACATTCAATGTGTCTACTGTCTGGGGGCTAAACACCTCCAAGACACTTGTAGCTTTTGCCATTCTTTTTCTTCGAGTCCTCTTGGAGAGAAGGAGGAAGCTAATAGACAGGGGATTGCTACAGCAATCTTTTTCTGAGGTGTTGAGTAGCCATGAGGGTACTAGCACGTCCTCCAAATCCAGATCTTCAGACAAAGTGACAAAAAAGACAAAAATTTCAGGAGGGGGGTCATCGGTTCCACAGACCTCGGAGCTGAGTGTACCTTTGATTCTAAGCCAGCTCTCAGTATTGGAGCCGGTCTCTGAAGTTCCTTCTTCCCCTCTGCTCCAGTCAGCACCTTTGGTGCATTCAGCTAAGTCCTCAGTCATCCTTTCAGATTTGGACATGGATCGGCGAGTGCAGAAGCTTTTACAGGCACCAGGACTTGCCACATTGTTGTCGGCCCCAACCAGCTCGTCGGTGCCGAAGACCATGGAACCGGATTTGTCTACTCCTCCTCCGAGCCATACTGGACTCTCGGAGCCAAAGGAAACTGAACCAACGGTTGTCGAACCCTTGGAGCCGATACCCGCACCGATGTTATTGGCTCCATCTACTCGGATGTCCTCGGCACCGACCGAGGACCCTAGGAGCCAACGCTCTCCCGTCGGGTCTGGGGAGGATAGTCGAACCGATTTGTCGGTGCCGACTCTTCCTCTCGGGGCTTCAGCTTGGATGAGCTCGGCTCCTACCTCGGGCTCGGAGCCCAGGGTTTCGGTGCGGGAGGATCGGACGGTACTCTTGGGTCCGTCCACTCCTTCTCGTCGGAGCCATGGTGCTTTTGATGCTATGAGGAGAGTTTTGTCTCCAAAGACAATGTCAGCATCGGTTCAGCCTTCCCTCTCTCCTCAAGCTCCTGTGTCTGTTTCTTCATCTACCAGTCCCTCTAAGCGTAGAGACCCCGAGCCTCAAGTACCCCCACAGGGTGTCCCCTGCTCTTCTGAGACCTCCCCAGATCCCCCCACTGAGGAGGTGCCCAGGAAGAGACTGTGTAAGAGGAGGCACTTAGACTCCCCACAGGAGTCTTTGACATCTGACACGGACTTAGATGAGTCAGAAGGGTCCCCCTCGATCCCCCTCTGAGGATATCTCCTTTGCAGAGATACTAGAGATCCTTAGTCAGAGGGGCAATTGGCAGTCCAAGACCCCTACTGAGGATGAGTCCATGCTCTTGAAGGCTTTTGGGTCTCAACCTTCCACTTCTTGGGTGTCTCCGCCTTACGACGAGCTCATGGAACTGATTTCTCGTAAGGCGTGGGAGTCACCGGAGGCCATGGAACCTGTTCCTCGTAAGCCCAATAAATTCATATCTGCCCCAGTGGACAAGACATTTTTGGCAAAGGGAGTGCCTGTTGATGCCATGGTGGTAGCTGCAGCCACCAAAAAGGAAGTATCTGAGACATCCACCTCTATCCATCCCCCTAACAGAGATTCTAGGGTCATGGATAGATATGGGAAGCACATGTTTAGTTCAGCGACTTTTTCTCTGCGATCACTGAACTACTTAACCCACTTTACGAGACTACAAAGAAATCTCCTGAAAGAGCTAGGAGATACTCTCCAGGGTACAGTAGCTGCAGGGGTGGCTGACAAAGTCAACTCCCAGCTCACTACCCTAAACTCAGTGGTAAACTCGTCCATGCGTCTCATATCCTATGCAGCTGATGGTTCAAGTAGAGCCGCTAGTTCGGGCATTGCTCTTCGAAGACGAGCCTGGATGCATCTCTGTTCCTTTACGGAACCCTTTAAGTATTCCTTTATTAATACCCCATTCGATGGCTCATCAGTGTTTGGGCCCAAAGTAAAGGAAACTTTAACCAGGTGTGAGCAGGAAGGCAAGACCTTATCTGCCATTGGAGTCTGTTTTTCTACCCCTACTCGGCCCTACCCCAAGGGCCCTAGGGGAGGGAAAATGTGGTTCCGAAAAGCACCGGGAGCCTTTCAGGACACACGTGGAGAAACCCCCTCTATAGGCAGAGGAGGGGGTTATAACGGAAGACGCCACCCCCGCAGCAGAAGGGGTCCGCAGCTATAGGGTGACAGGGGTCAGTTCTCCGGTCAACCCTACCAGCACCCCTAAAAGGGGGGCCCGACTGTTAGGCTCTGGAGGCAGTCGAGGGTCGCTTGTCTTTGTTCCCAGAAGCCTGGCTAAACATAACTTCAGATACTTGGGTACAAAGCATAATTTCCAGAGGATATTTCATACCATTCTCTTCCCCTCCCATTCCTGTAAAGAGAATCCCAGATGTTCCAATCAATCTCAGGGAACAAGCAATCGTAGAGGTCCACAGATTGCTAGAAAAAAGAGTCATCCAACCAGTCCCAGCAGACCAATTTGGATTTGGAACTTACTCAAGATTCTTTTTGGTAGCAAACAAAACAGGGGACTGGAGACCTATCTTGGACCTCAGCAGACTCAACCAGTTTGTAAAGAAAGAGAAGTTCCGAATGGTCACGCTTCAGTCCATTTTTCCCTTCCAAGGGAAAGGCGATTGGATGTACTCCATAGATCTCAAGGACGCGTACTATCACATAAAGATGAAGAGACGCTCCAGAGATCATCTGCGTTTCCGGCTGGGAGCCAATCATTACCAGTGCCCTTTAGTCTTACTATAGCCCCCAGAGTGTTCACCAAATGCATGGCAGTGGTCACGGTTCACCTGAGACGTCTAGGATTCCAGGTGTTTCCATACCTAGACGATTGGCTCCTCACCACTACCACCAGGCATCAATTGCCTCAGGCAACACAATACATTCTGACACTCTGCCATCAATTAGGCATTACAATCAACTTCGAAAAGTCTGCCTTATCGCCATCGCAGCATACCATTTTTATAGGAGCAGAGTTAGATACCTCAACTACCACTCTACGTCTCCCTGTCGAAAGAGTCTCACTTCTCCGCCAAAACATCAGCTCACTGGTGTCAAAGAACAAAGCTACAGCAGCAGAGGTATTGAAGGTGCTAGGTTTGATGGCGGCAGCAATCCTGGCTATACCACTCTCAAGGATGCATATGCAAATTCTTCAATGGCTTCTCTTTGCTCAGTGGTCGTACCAGAAACTACCGATATACCACATGATTCTCATCATGGATTCTTGCAAGAGAGACCTTCGGTGGTGGTTGAAATCTCTTCATGTCACAATCGGAAGACCCTTTGCCCCCCCCCCCAGTAGCCACAGCCACTGTGACCATGGACGCTTCCCTGATAGGGTGGGGGGGCATTTTCAGGGAAAGACTGCCCAAGGCACATGGACAGATGAAGAATCACATCTGCACATCAATGTTCTAGAGTTGAGAGCAGTACTTCTGGCGTTGCAGTACTTTTAGGACTCTCTCCCTCTAGGAGCTATTGCAATTCAGATGGACAACATGTCAGTAGTCTGGTACTTGAACAAGCAAGGCGGAACCAAGTCTTGCCCCCTTTGTCGAGAAGCCCTCAGGGTCTGGCAATGAGCTGTGTCATCCTAGCATTTTCTGTTAGCAGTGCACATCCCAGGGAAATCCAACATGATAGCGGACAAGCTAAGCAGGGCGATATTGCTCCCTCACAAGTGGTCTCTCAAACAGCAGGTTGCAGAGTTGATTTTCCGCAAATGGGGCCAACCTTGATGCAACCTCTTTGCCAGCCACATCAATTCAAAATGCAGAAGCTACTTTGCCCTATTGCCACCTCCCAGTCATCCCCCGACAGATGCACTTTTACACGATTGGCCCACGGGTCTCCTTTATGCATTTCCACCCTTCCCATTGATACCCAGATTTTTACAGAAAGCAAAATCGCTGGGAAGGACTGTTATACTCATAGCCCCCTACTGGCCTAGACAGATTTGGTCCCTGTTTCTCCACCATCATCTGTTGGAAGATCCATGGATCCTGGACCCAGTTCCGGACCTTCTGACACACCCATCGGGGGACCTTCATCCTTCACTGCAGTCTCTGAAACTGACTGCTTGGTTAATCCACTTCCCCTAATTGCCAGGCTTCATTCAATTTCAGAAGATACAAGACAAATTCTCTTGTCTTCTTACAAGCCATCTACCAGGAAATTATATGGCAGTAAATGGAAAAGATTCTCAATCTGGGCCAACATGCAGAACATTGACCCTTTCTGAGCTCCGCTATCATCTATTTTAGAATTCTTGACAAAAATTTTTAAGGAAGGGGCAGCAGCTGCTACAGTTCGAGTCCAGTTAACTGCCTTCTCAAATTTTCACCTTGGGTTTGGTGGCTCAAATGTTATGGGCCATAAATTATCTAAGACTTTTCTTAAAGGCGTTCTTCATTTGAGACCTCGTATCAAAATTCCCTATTCTCCCTGGAATTTGAACTTTATGCTGTCTCAGAATATTCTTTCCCCTTTTGAACCAGCATCTTCTTGTGATCTCAAATTTTTATCCTGGAAAACTATATTTCTCGTGGCCATTACTTCTGCCCGCAGAGTGTCAGAACTTCAAGCTTTATCTATCAGACCACCCTACATGATTTTCCATGCTGATAGAGTATCTCTCAGAATAAACCCCTCATTTTTACCTAAAGTGTGTTCTGAGTCAAATATCAATCAGGTCATTGAGCTGCCAGTCTTTTTTCTCAACCACTCTAGCAAATTGGAATACACGCTGCACAAACGTGATGTACACAGACGGCTCAGATTTTATCTTGACAGAACTAAGGATATTAGAAAATCAGACCAACTTTTTGTATCCTTCTCAGAAGCCAGAAAAGGCAATCCAGTGGCTAAAGCAAACTTATCTAAATGGTTATCCAATTGTATATCCTTTGTTTATGAAAATGCGAGCATGCCATTAACACACAAACCTAAGGCTCATTCTACCAGAGCCGTCTCTACGTCTTCTGCTTTTCAAGCTAAATTGCCCCTTGACAATATTTGCGCTGCAGCCACTTGGTCTAAGCCTCATACCTTTATCACGCATTACAAAGTAGATAAGGCTTCAAGGGACAGGTCTTCCTTTGGTTCCACAGTACTGAAGAACATACTCCCATGAGCCACCCAGGATTGAGGGTGCTAGGGATGCTACCCATCAGTGAGAATAAATGGCGAGATTTAACAACTACACATAAAGAAGTTATGTACTTACCATGATGTTCCATGTGAGTTGTTAATCTCGTCTTTGTTCTCACGTCTCTCCTTCCTTCCCCCTCCTGGCTGACTGTTGACTTAGAGGCTAGTGCCATCCTGGTTATTCAATATTTCTTCTTTCCCTTCGGGAAGTGTTCTTGGTAGAAATAAATAAAAGGGTATATATATATATATATATATATATATATATATATATAGATATAGATATATACTTTTACTCGCAGCAAACAAGCTCTGAGGTAATTCCAGCAGTGCATTGTGGGATAAGGGACTTGGTCTCGAGCTACTGGCAAATCTTGAGCTTTGTTATCGGCCGTGTTGGAGCCGAGGATTGGCTCCGAACCCATCAGTGATAATAAAGGCGAGATAAATAGCTCACATGGCACGTTATGGTAAGTACATAACTTCTTTTTTTGCCACTTAAAATTAATCACATGCTTAAGCATTTAAAAGTATACACAAATGTATAAATATAGCTATCATAACTAACAGCAGTTGAGATCAGAAAGCTCCTATCACTTGTTGTTGTTGTATCTTTCGGCTTTTCCCGGTTAGGGATCGCCACAGTGGAACTCCGATCCACTAATGATTGGCAGTAGATTTTTACGTACCGAGTTGCCAGCCCTGACGCACAACCTTCAACGAAGGTACGCCCATTCACGCATGTCTCCACACAGAAGACGCTTTAGCTGAGAATCGAATAGGACAACGTCTTACTGTGAGGCGGCAACACTACCGCAGCACCACCACCGCAGTCATATAATAATACATACTTCAAACTAATAAATATAAGCATATATATAAAAGTATATATAAATATATAAAAAATATATAGAAATGTGTAAAAGAAACTGTTAGTGTTTAAGGCGACGTGCCTTTAAGAAAGGTTTCAAAGACATCATCCCATTTAATCCTGGGGGTCTCTCAGCATTTAGTGAAAGAATCCATTCCTGCTCTATACCTTCAGTCTGTTTCTCAATGTCTACCCCTCATATGTTAGGGTGTATAACTTGGATGACTAGAAATTTAAATGTATGTGTGTGGTCTGTTTGTCTCACATGTTTAGCTAATGCACTACTCTCTTTATTATTATTGATATTACTCATATGCCCTAACATCCTCTCTTTAAACATTCTGTCAGTTTTTCCCACATAATATGCATGACAAATTTGACAAAAAGAAAAGTAAACTACATTGGTAGTACGACAGTCAGCATAACAGGTACTCCTAATAGTGAAACGGTATGTGGGGTGTATATATACCATACTCATATAGATGTATCGGCATGCCGAACATCGTCTACAGGGAAACGTGCCAGTACGCATAGAAACAGTTGGTCTATTAACATTAGTTTTGTGGTAAATATGTTGTTTTAAACATTTATTATTCCTAAAGGAGAAAGAAAGAACAGTACCAATCTTATCCATCAATCCTGGTACTTCCTGTAAGATATTCCAGTGTTTTTTAATGATAGAGACATAGTCATTAATATCACTTGAATATTGGAAGGCAGCACTAAATTGGGTTGTAGTAGGGACAGATTCAGAAGTGTGTGCCGTATTACTCAAGTATGGTCTACGCCTATCACCTCTCTGTGTACAGGCTTCTTCTATAGTATCAGTAATCTCCTTCTTGGAGTAGCCCCTAGCTAAGAACTCTTGTTGGACAGCATCAAGCGCCATGTGTGCTTCTTCATCATTATTATGTAACCTGAGCGCCCTATTAACTTGCCCCTTCAATACATTTCTGGGTATGTGTCTTGGGTGCGTACTCTTTTTATGCAATAGGGCATTCTTTCTAGTTGGTTTTCTAAAGATACTATTCTGCAGCAAATTCAGCTCTGATTTCTTGATAGTCACATCTAAAAAACTAAGTTCAGTGGTGGAAAACTGATATGTAAACTTCAAGAAGTCAGTGGTACTGTGCATATAGCCAACAAACCTTGCTAAGTCATAACTATCACCCTTCCACAACAAATAAATATCATCAACGAAACGGAAGTACCACAAGATGTTACCAAGAAACTCGTTGCTGTCCGATAAAAGAGATTGCTCCCATGATACCAAGGCCAAATTGGCATAGCTATTGGCACATGCAGTGCCCATAGCTATGCCAGTCTTTTGAAGATAGAACTGGTCTTCAAAAACGTTGTTCTCCAATATGAGTTCTATCAAACTACAAATAAGTGAAATCTTATTATCATCGAAGCATCTATTCAAAGTTAAAAAATCCCTCACTTTATCTATGCCCCAGGCATTTGGAATAGATGTGAAGTGAGATTCAATATCCATAGACACAAACATACAATCACTGTCTATTGTTGTCATTCTATTCCGTAGTCTTTCAAGGAAAGTCTTAGTGTCTTTGAGAATCGTGTGACAGTCTTCAAGTAATGGATGTAACTGGCCTTCTACATATATAGATAGTGGTTCGGTGCAGCAGCCTGCACCGGACACTATAGGTCTCATTGGTGGTACTTTGTCATCCTTGTATATCTTAGTTAGGCCATATGTCTTCGGAATCAAAGGGGTGTTAGTGTTAAAAAATCTAAATAAATGCTCATTAATCAGGCCTGTCATCAACAGATCAAATATCAAAAAAGACACTCTTTCAGTAATACCATTGATGATAATTCTAGAAATACACTGATATGTGTTTGAATCCTGTAACAAAATATTCATCTGCTTTAAGTATACTTCTTTATCTAATAGAACAATGCCCCCTCCCTTGTCAGCTTGTTTAATTTCCACTGAATACATACATTTAAGCTCATTCAATGCCCTATTCTCACCCAAAGTCATATTATTGAAACTAGATTTAGTTCCTTGTGCAAATAAATGTCTAAAATCAGTTTCACAGACATTGACAAAGGTTTGTATGGCAGAATGCAAATGCGGTATATAAGTACTAGGTCTTTTGTACTTAGGCAACCCATCATTGTTACTACCATTATTAGATGCAAACAGATCTTTCAACGATAGGTTTCTGCCTAACAATCTTAAATCTTTTAACATGTCAACATGATTTGCCCTCTTTGCAGGAATAAAAGAGAGGCCTTTATTCAATAATTCAGACTGCTCTTCAGTGAGCATAATAGAGGAAATGTTAAAAATCAAACCTGAATGTAAATACGCCTCCGTTTGGTGTATTGGGAGCTTCGTTCTATACTCCAGTGTCTCTGAGCCTTCACTTGTCTGGTTAGACTCCTCAAAAGGGTATTGATAGGCAGTGGTTGTTTCAGTACAAAACCTGTCATTTTCTTGTGTTCTAAAAAAGCGCCATCATTGTCGTTAGTAGCATCCCCTCTTCATCGGTCTTGTGAAGTCGCTCCTGGCTCCTTCAGTCTACAGTCATTAAAGTTGTTTGAAGAACTGTTGCTAGAACAAGCTTGCTCCTGGCAAAGAGTAGCTACATCTTCTGTGCACGTAGCTAATACTTCTCGCTGTACTGTGTGCATCTGAGGAGGCAACATATTGCTAGGATGGTTATCAGAACAGTCAATGTTTGAACGAGCATTCTCATTGGCCACATACCTAGTCTGTTCCCTTGGCCAAGAAAATACATTATTTCTTTCAAAATCCTTTTTGTCTCTGTGTAGCTTCTTAAGTTTAGTCATCTGTAATCTTTTTTCATAGGATGCTATATTGTCCTGTAGTTGATCCAATTTGACGTTCATAACATCTATCGAACAAGTAGTAGAGATTCTATGTTCCGATGTGATGATGTCATTTTTCAACTCATGCTCCATAGGGAGAAAAAAGTCAATAAGTAACTGTATATATTGAAAACTAAACTGTAGGTTTAGTTCTTGCCACCTCCTAAGCAAGTCCGGATAAGTTTCCCCATAACTGGGCATATTTAGAATCCTGAGACCTTTTGGCATGTCCTTGGGATGTAGGGAAAAATGGAGATCTCAGCAAAAACTTACACAGACAAAGGGAAGATATCAAGACTCAGAGAATACATCCCAGCTGCTAACCAAATGCTGTGAGCCAGTAATGCTAACCTCTGCATACCATGCTGTTCAGTATGTTGTCTCTTTTGCATCAGGTATATAAGAATGTGCACTGCCCTTTGTGAATGTTTTTTTAAACAAAATTTGCAAGACTGAAATCTAAAACATAACAGCTCTCCTGTTCCTTATGTTATGGTTCACTTAATTTCCCATTTGATATGATACCTAATGTTCCAATTCTCTATAGTGTTAGTTACTGTTTTACCCTTTATTCTGGAATTTGTATGTATGTTGCAAAACAGTTTTGTGTAGTGTGCAGTTATTGGTATTTTAACACTAGTCCCAAGGAGTCTTATCAGTGACTGTCATATAGGCTACATATATTAAAGCAAGAAACCTCTTTTTCTTAGTTGTAAAATACCCAGGCTTTGTAAAAAAGGTGAGGAAGGCTGGATAGAAGCAAGTTAAAGTTGATATAATGTTGTGATTTTGGGCTGCTGAAATGGGGGATGTAAAGTTGTATTGATCACATAATGTATAGAATTAATTATTCCTGTTTTTGTAGAGGTGGCTATCTGGGATTAATGTCAAGGGTTTAAGCTGCAGACATTTTAAGCAAATAGGCTTGAAAAATAACATAAAATTATGAAAGGTATGGAAAATGGTGGTAGTTCTTGTATTTGCAAAGTAATTAGCTAGTTTTCATGTAGCAAAGGCTTTCTCTAGGAGACAAGAAATCTACAGATGCAAGCAATTAATTGAGAGAGGGCTGAATACAGTCTTCTGAATGAATTGTATAATGTGCAGTGTATTTAACATTTAAAGGTACAGTGGTTAGTATTGCAGTGAAAAATAAAGCAAGTTTGAAACTATGGGAAGTGAATACATTATACAGGTAGTTGCCACCCCAGCAGACTTAGTACTTTAATGCATTTAATATAACAGTGCACACTTTATTTTATTTATTTAAAGGTAGCCAGTACACTTTTGTTTAGGTCTAAAAGTGAATGCATGCTGATAGTATGCAGGCTGTTTTTCGGATTTGGGAGGGGAACAGAAGTAAGAAAAGAACAGATAGCAGTATGTGTAGGTGGGAACATAAACTGTAACATGCCGTAGCATAGATAATTTTAATTTTAAATTAGGTAATGCTTGTGGGTGTAGCTGTTGATTTGAGGCAACTACTCCTGTCTGGAGAGGTAGACTTAATTTAATGAAAATGTACATGGTTTTGTGATTTTGTTCCGAGTGTATAAATAAAATACATAAATAAGTGTATATATATATATATATATATATATATATATATATATATATATATATATATATATATATATATGAAATAACCACCAAAAGGAAGCAGCAATTCAATCAAAATAAAGGCTTTTCCCAGCTAATAGTCCAAACGTCAATGCTGAGTTAAAATTTCTTTATTTCAAAAACAAGATGTGAGCGCTTTCGCAGAGATACTCTCCGCTTCTTCAGACATTACAAAATCAAGCAGCCACCATCAGTTATATAACAAACATCAATCAAGCAATGATTCAATTAACCAAATTAGCTACAATCTTAAAATTACTACTTAGTAGTACTGTTAAAACAGCCTGCGTCTATAAAAACCTGAAGAACACATTAGATAGCAAAGTATCCTATATGACACTTAGCAAAAATGTACACCAGATAAAACAAAGACATAAACATTACAATAATAAATAGCTTTAAAATAAATTTATATAAAACCCTTACAATGTAAGTCATAAGCCCATCTACCGGAGGGCTCTGGCTTTAAGAACCGGCTTAATAGTAACACTTTCATGTAGACCCATCCCCCTATGTGCTGCCAGTCTAAAGATCCATTTTAACTCAGCCTGTTCTGTTAAATTAACAATATCACCCAGCCTAATGTTAGGACATTGCACATGCAATACTTGATAATAAAATATATGGTCGGATCCTTCTAAAAGTGCATGCTTAGCTAGCGCACTACAGTCTTGCTTCTTTTCCAAACAGTTTACGTGGTCTCTAATCCTCTCTCTTAATGATCTGTTGGTTTTACCAACATAGTATTCAAAACACTTGCCACAGTGTGCAACATACACAACATTGCGCGTGTTGCAAGTACTGTGATTCCTCAATTCCCATAAATATCCTGTACCAGGGTTCTTAAAGAAACAGGATTCATCTATAAATATACATTGTGGACAACTACCACATTTCTTTGTGCCAAATGGAAGAGGAAGATGTCGCTCGATATGGACGAGCCGAGATTGCAGAAACGGCGGGAGCCGCCGCATGTTCAGCAGGTATGTACATTAACAAAACTTTGGAATCAGGCAATCTAGTATGGAATATTTCGAAGTATAGGTTGTCAAGACATGAGATTAACTTGTTGAACAAAGGGACTAGCGTTATTCCTTCAATTAATATTGATATAAGTGATGCAATCTTAGCTGTAAAAGTCTTTGCTCGTAATTTGACATTGAAGTTAGTGTTTGGGGATACTTCTTCAAATGAATTTCATTCGTTTAAGCGAAGAAGTACTTTTATGCCTCATCTTCCAGCAAATGTTGATTTATTTGTAAAAGCAGTGGAAAATGACTTATATGGAGGTTTTGAGACCTTCCAAAGAACTAATGTCAGTAATTTAACAATGGAAGAAAAGTCAGCACTGCATGATTTGAAACAGAATATGAACATTGCTATATGACCTGCTGACAAAGGAGGCCCGATTGTTGTCATGGATAGTGTGTATTATAAAGAGACTATGACAAAAATGTTGAGCACTGATGCTTATATCAGGGTCTCTCCTGACTTAGTGCAGGATATTCATATAAGTCTGCATAGAATGTTTCATGAATGCAAAGGGTTGGGTCTGTTGAATGATGAGTTATGTAATTATTTCTTGGTTGAGCATCCAGTAATACCTAGAATGTATGGGCTTCCCAAAATACATAAGAATCCTTTGCAACCTGCTTTTAGGCCCATTGTAGCTGGAGCGGGTTGGCTCACTGAGCCAATGTCTATATATTTAGATTTTGAATTAAAACAAGCACTTCAGAGGTATACATATGTATTAAGGGATACTGAACAATTCCTATCAGAACTATATGATTTTGCTAGGAATGTTGACTCAATACAAGATCTATTATTAGTCACAATGGATGTAGAATCATTGTTCACTTGCATTCCTAATGAAAATGGAATTAAGATGGTTATGGAATTGTTTTTGGATAGTGGTTTAGTTGACATTGTTAAAGCAGACTTTATTACTCTATTACTTGAAACAGTTTTGGAGAATAATGTGTTTTTCTTTGATGAAGGTTGCTATTTACAGAAGAATGGGATTGCGATGGGCACTAGCTGTGCCAAAGCCTATGCAAATTTGGTCATGGTAGCATGGGAAAGGCACCATTTGCTAGGAAATGGCCAAATTCTGTTTTATAGGCATTTTGTGGATGATCTTTTTTTCATTTGGCATGGCACTGTGGATAGTCTCATGTCCTTTCGTATGAATTTGAATAGCAGTAGCTCATTTCTTAGATTTACTGTAACACATTCATGGAAAAGCATTGATTTTTTGGATGTATCTGTGTACAAAGAGGGTTCTGAGTTTAAAACCACTGTTTATAGGAAGGCTTGCTATAGAGCTTCTTTTTTGCATAGAAATAGCATGCACAATCCATCCATATTTGGGAATATTGTGAAAAGGCAGGCAATTAGAACATCACGATTGTGCTGTGAGGAAATGAGATTACAAGATGAGTTGGATAGGCTAAAAATCAGATTTTTTGTCCAGAGACTATGAGGAGAAACTTATAGTTGAGAGATACGCTGAAGTATCAGGGATGAGGGGCACTAGAGCCAAACCCTATTTCTCAGAGAAAAAGATAGAAACTGTTCCAGCCACTGGCTCTAAGAGATCTTTATCAGTGTTGCTACCATTTGGTAGCAACACAGATAAGATTAAACAAGCAATATTGGCTAGCTGGAATATTTTATTGGTTGATGAGAAAACAAGAAATTTAGTGGGAGATAAACCATTGTTTACTTACAAAAATATGAAATGTTTAAAGCAACATCTTTGCTATAGGAATATAGGTGCTTGCCCATCGTCAGTGGAAAATCTTGTGCCATTTGGCACAAAGAAATGTGGTAGTTGTCCGCAATGTATATTTATAGATGAATCCCGTTTCTTTAAGAACCCAGATACAGGATATTTATGGGAATTGAGGAATCACAGTACTTGCAACACGCGCAATATTGTGTATGTTGCATACTGTGGCAAGTGTTTTAAATACTATGTTGGTAAAACCAACAGATCATTAAGAGAGAGAGGATTAGAGACCACATATACTGTTTGGAAAGGAAGCAAGACTGTAGTGCGCTAGCTAAGCATACACTTTTAGAAGGATCCGACCATATATTTTATTATCAAGTATTGCATGTGCAATGTCCTAACATTAGGCTGGGTGATATTGTTAATTTAACAGAACAGGCTGAGTTAACATGGATCTTTAGACTGGCAGCACATAGGGGGAGGGGTCTAAATGAAAGTGTTACTATTAAGCCGGTTCTTAAAGCCAGAGCCCTCCGGTAGATGGGCTTATGACTTACATTGTAAGGGTTTTATATAAATTTATTTTAAAGCTATTTATTATTGTAATGTTTATGTCTTTGTTTTATCTGGTGTACATTTTTGCTAAGTGTCATATAGGATACTTTGCTATCTAATGTGTTCTTCAGGTTTTTATAGACGCAGGCTGTTTTAACAGTACTACTAAGTAGTAATTTTAAGATTGTAGCTAATTTGGTTAATTGAATCATTGCTTGATTGATGTTTGTTATATAACTGATGGTGGCTGCTTGATTTTGTAATGTCTGAAGAAGCGGAAAGTATCTCTGCGAAAGCGCTCACATTTTGTTTTTGAAATAAAGAAATTTTAACTCAGCATTGACGCTTGGACTATTAGCTGGAAAAAGCCTTTATTTTGATTGAATTGCTGCTTCCTTTTGGTGGTTATTTCATATTTTTTGTGGGATTTATCGTTGTTCGTATATATATATATATATATATATATATATATATATATATATTTATATATATAGCAAAGCATGTTATACAAAAGGATACAGGCCATAGCTTTAAGTTTCTAGCTATTGACACTATAATACCTAGTGTAAGAGGGGGAGATTTAACTGAAACAGGTGAGATGAGATGAATCATTAGAATGAAGACGAACAAGGGTAGTGGAGACCCAGAAGGAAAATATAAATATTGAGACTGTCTACCATAAATATATAGTGCATGTATCTATCTATCTATATATATATATATATATATATATATATATATATATTTTTTTTTTTTTTTTGTGTATTTATACATGTGGGTGTTATGCTTGGATTTTATTCACAATTTGTATTCTGTTTTATATATGAATTTTCTATTACTGTAGCATTTTAAACACTGTCATGTGATGGTATAGAATTTTTTGATTGGTTGGTTGTATGTTTTTAAAAAGGGGAAAGGTTGATGTATGTTTTGTCTGATGAAGCAGTAATGATTACTGCAAAAGCGCTCACAATAAACCTGGATTACTTGAACAATTTGGACTGTTTTGTGCTGAATATCTATATATGCTTAAAGCTGTTGCTGTGGTTTGGTTCACATTCCTACGTTTTGCTATAAATAAGCTAAATGTTTGAAAGATACATTCAAAAGAACTGCCATGCATAGTAGGTGAGAGTAATAGCTTTCTATCTTAAATGGTTGCTCTGTCCATATTTTCATAGACTGTTAATGGCTTTACAGGTGTAGTAGACAAAGTAAAATTATTGAATTGTGTTGAGAAGTGTAGCAGTGTTTCAGGAGACACCTTTGAATAGAAATGAATGTGAAAATATGACAAAGGGCTTCAGAGTGGACATTTAACAGAATATCAGAGACCAAGGAAAACATCAGTAATACTGATTACTTGAGGGTCTCAAATAGTGATAAAAAAGGAAAAAAGACAAAAATGATACACTTGTGCTAGTAAGAGGTTATAAGCAGGTGAGGAAGATTACAATTGCATGCATTTGTATTGCACTTTAAACTGCAATTGTGAAGTGAGAATTTTGGGAGAAGTACGTTTTCAGCAGGGAATAGTATTTGTAGGTGGAGACTGGAACTAGATTTGTAGTGAGGATATATCGGGTAACCTAGAAGGGAAAATATTACAAAAGAGAATGTTTGGCATAGAAGATATGAATTCAGTAGTAGGAATCCAGAGATAACTTACATATTATTCCACAATGTATAATAACTGGGCTAGAGTGGCTAGAAACTACATTGTAAGGGTTTTATATAAATGTATTTTAAAGCTATTTATTATTGTAATGTTTATGTCTTTGTTTTATCTGGTGTACATTTTTGCTAAGTGTCATATAGGATACTTTGCTATCTAATGTGTTCTTCAGGTTTTTATAGACGCAGGCTGTTTTAACAGTACTACTAAGTAGTAATTTTAAGATTGTAGCTAATTTGGTTAATTGAATCATTGCTTGATTGATGTTTGTTATATAACTGATGGTGGCTGCTTGATTTTGTAATGTCTGAAGAAGCGGAAAGTATCTCTGCGAAAGCGCTCACATTTTGTTTTTGAAATAAAGAAATTTTAACTCAGCATTGACGCTTGGACTATTAGCTGGAAAAAGCCTTTATTTTGATTGAATTGCTGCTTCCTTTTGGTGGTTATTTCATATTTTTTGTGGGATTTATCGTTGTTCGTATATATATATATATATATATATATATATATATATATATATATATTTATATATATAGCAAAGCATGTTATACAAAAGGATACAGGCCATAGCTTTAAGTTTCTAGCTATTGACACTATAATATCTAGTGTAAGAGGGGGAGATTTAACTGAAACAGGTGAGATGAGATGAATCATTAGAATGAAGACGAACAAGGGTAGTGGAGACCCAGAAGGAAAATATAAATATTGAGACTGTCTACCATAAATATATAGTGCATGTATCTATCTATATATATATATATATATATATATATATATATATATATATATATATTTTTTTTTTTTTTGTTTTTTTTTGTTTTTTTTTGTGTATTTATACATGTGGGTGTTATGCTTGGATTTTATTCACAATTTGTATTCTGTTTTATATATGAATTTTCTATTACTGTAGCATTTTAAACACTGTCATGTGATGGTATAGAATTTTTTGATTGGTTGGTTGTATGTTTTTAAAAAGGGGAAAGGTTGATGTATGTTTTGTCTGATGAAGCAGTAATGATTACTGCAAAAGCGCTCACAATAAACCTGGATTACTTGAACAATTTGGACTGTTTTGTGCTGAATATCTATATATGCTTAAAGCTGTTGCTGTGGTTTGGTTCACATTCCTACGTTTTGCTATAAATAAGCTAAATGTTTGAAAGATACATTCAAAAGAACTGCCATGCATAGTAGGTGAGAGTAATAGCTTTCTATCTTAAATGGTTGCTCTGTCCATATTTTCATAGACTGTTAATGGCTTTACAGGTGTAGTAGACAAAGTAAAATTATTGAATTGTGTTGAGAAGTGTAGCAGTGTTTCAGGAGACACCTTTGAATAGAAATGAATGTGAAAATATGACAAAGGGCTTCAGAGTGGACATTTAACAGAATATCAGAGACCAAGGAAAACATCAGTAATACTGATTACTTGAGGGTCTCAAATAGTGATAAAAAAGGAAAAAAGACAAAAATGATACACTTGTGCTAGTAAGAGGTTATAAGCAGGTGAGGAAGATTACAATTGCATGCATTTGTATTGCACTTTAAACTGCAATTGTGAAGTGAGAATTTTGGGAGAAGTACATTTTCAGCAGGGAATAGTATTTGCAGGTGGAGACTGGAACTAGATTTGTAGTGAGGATAATATCGGGTAACCTAGAAGGGAAAATATTACAAAAGAGAATGTTTGGCATAGAAGATATGAATTCAGTAGTAGGAATCCAGAGATAACTTACATATTATTCCACAATGTATAATAACTGGGCTAGAGTGGCTAGAAACTACATTTTACAGGAACATGTACAGGTCCATAGGTTTATAATAGGTTAACAACCACCAGGGTCTTTATAAGCCTAGACATGCATCCCTACCCAGTTTTGTCCCCCAAGTTCCTTGGATGCCTATATGGTGGAATATGTTAGTAAAGAGGTAGCTATGGGTTGTGTGTGTGTGTGTGTGTGTGTGGGGGGGTGTTAGTTGGGGATTAATTAACCTACTGTTGATCTCTGTGCATCTGAGACATGGGGGCCAGCTTGGGGGTGAATTTGTAATTTCCCATCTAGTGATGAAGATTTCTTTTGAATAGGGTCAGGGATGAACTCTACTTCATGAAGATGGGGAGCTTATTCTATAGCATGATGATCCTTTGACACACATATCAGTCCTTCAAGCATGTTTTATTTACATTGCAGTCACAGTTCAGGTCCTTGGATTTATTGTTTCTGGTGCTGTTTTTCTTGCAGATGTGCAAGAGATCCGTCAGAGCTGGATGAACAGATGTTTTTTATGCTAGGCATAGATCACCTCTCAGTAACCTGTAGGAGACCAAGTACATAGATGGGACCTTAAGGTAATCTATGTAGGACAGAGTATTCATACCCTGGATTCTTCTGGTGAGGAACCTTTGAGGGCAATCCAACTCTTGCAAGTGCCTGGTTAGGGACATGCCAAAAAGAGCATTATACTCATTGATAGGTCCGATAAAGACCAAGTAGAGCGGTACTATACCTTCCTTGGACATGGCTGCCATACCTTTGCTTATGAGTTGAGCAACATAGGATCATTTATTTGCTATCTTTGACTATGTGTTGGTCGAACACCAGATTACTCTTTACATATGTTGCCAAATCCCTAGCTGTCAAGTCAACTCTTAGGGGTATTTTATCAAAGAAGAAATTAGTCTGGGTGGATGATTTCCCAAAAGGCACTATAATCTATGGCTTTCACACCAGTCATTTGTTTGTGTTAGACCCCCTTGTAAGATGTTAGTTTCATGGGAGGAATCTGATAGCTCCTAATTTACACTCATTTGTGAACTTGGTGAGCCAGAGGCCTTTGACATTTGCCTTGATATCCAAGATGTAGATGCCAAACAGGAGCAAGCCCAACACTGGGCCCTAGGGTACTCCACTAATGTCTGGTCTCTTGGTGAAGGTGGTCTCACCGATTTGGACTTCTTGGGTCCTGTCAATGAACAGGCTGGCAATCCATTGAGTTATGTAGAGATTTAAGCCTAGTTCTGAGAGTTTGTCAAAATACCTGAGTGGAGTATTGTATCAAACACCTTGGCCAGGTCAAGGTAGGTGGTATGCACAGTTTTCCACTCATCCATAGCCTTGCTGACCCTCCTGAAGTCTTAACAGGTTAAGTAGGTGTAACCTTTCCATAACAAATTCAAATTGGGATGGGTCCAGTGTCTGTAAGTTGCCAGTGTCCATGTTGATCATTTGCACGATAATTCATTCCATGGCTTTGTATATTAGATTTGTCAGACTGATGGATCTGTAGTTCCTGGGGATCAGTTGATGGGCCAGCCTTATGAGGAGGAATGCGACCATTGCGACCCTCCATTCACCTAGCAGGTAACCTGTTTTGAGGCTGTAGTTGAACAGTATGTCAAGTGGTCCTTCTAGGTCATGTTTTAGAATTTTTAAGAGGCAACTGATATTTGTTGGGCCCCATTGAAGCAGTTTTTTTGGCCTTAGAGAGTACCTCCAAGACCTACTCTCTGTTGATGGTTGTTGGGGGCAGTATGCTAGAAGTGATTTCACAAGGGGAAGTGGGGCTGAAGGGGGGGGAATCAGAGCTAATTTTATCAGCCAGCAGATTTTTTATATCACCCTGGCCAGTGAAGGTTGTTTTATTTACCACAAGTTCTGCACACTGTTGAGTATTGCCTTTAAGACTCCTGACAAAGCTGATGAAGTCCTTGTGATTGCTCTTAGCTTGTGAAGCTATCCTGACCTTGTAATTGCCCTTTCTGGACTTTATTAGACCTCTTTGTTTCTTCTTCAGTTGAATCAGAGAGCTCTTGTCTCAATGAGAGTTGATCTTTCTGATTTTGGCCATGACTTATTTTCTTTTGTAATATAGCCTGTTAAGGTAAGGATTCCACAAGTGTAGTTTGTTTTTGGCATTAGATCTGTGCTTACTTATGGTATGTATGATGGTTTCAATGCAGTTATTTGTATGTTTATACACGGTTTCTGTAAATATGCATAGGTAGTTGTGATGGCCTTCTATGTCACTGTTGCAGTATTCTTTATAGTAGGGATCTCCTGCTAAGGATAGCCCAACATCTGGCCAGTATACCAAAGCCTTTAGACCTTGCATGCATCATACATCACACGTAACTCCCCGTGTAGGATGTACGGATGCAGTTACCCAGAACTTCTTTGCTGCCAGTCAGAATGCCATCTTCACTCAGTCTGAAAGACATTTGCTATGCTGAATACCTAGCTGTCAGATAAGTGCCCCATTGAGGTCTTTTTTTTTTCTTCTTCTTCTCCTTTGATCTTGTTACCTTTTAGTTATCTAGAGTTTATGTCATCCAAGAAGGGAAAATGTCAGTGTGGGAGGCAGATTTCACATGAGAATCATCACGAAAAGTGTCTTTTTTGTCTGTGTGCTTTTCATGAATATGCATCCTGTAGCATTTGCAAAGTGTTTGTACTCAGAACTTGTAGAAGTCACTTATCTTGCCTGGCAATCTATCTTAAGAACTAAAGGCTTAAATTGCTAGCTCAAGATAGCATGGCAGTGTCTCCTAGCCCCGAGGGCCCATTAAGCAAAAAGAAGGCCAAGAAATCTCAAGTGGTTTGAATGTTCTGTAGGCCATCTGGTGTCTACGTTGGATTCCTCTGCTATGACCCTGTTGGAGACCAGCATGGATGTTTCATTCCCCACATCCTCTGAGGCTTTGCAGATGTCTGCTCCATACATCGATGGGGAACAGTGGTTGATCATCTCAGAGGGTCCTAGAGGGATTCCACAAATTTTGGTAAGGAAAGAGGTTCCAGGTACTCTTACTGAATCTTGTCAAGGGTCAGCTACTTTGGTGTTTGTCAGACCTGATGTCCCTGCTACTAAGGAATGGCAGAAGAGTAAACATACTTTTGTTCTCCCTAAGGATCCTCAAAGGGAATGGCAGGAGCATACTCGGGGCCTGTTCAGTGCCTTAACCCCCCCCTCCCTAGACTTCTACTCCTTCTGAGCGAGTTAGGGAACCTGACTCCTCAGATGAAAATTCAGAGCCTGATAATGAGTTCCTGTCATACTTTTCCGAGATGCCTTCACCTTTGGCTTATGGTTCTGATGGAGAAGAGTCTATACAACCTGAGTCTCCTTCTGAGGAATTGTCTTTTGGGGACACTTTAACCAGAATGACAGAATACTTTACTTTAAGTGGAATTCTTCTCAAGTGTCTCTTACCCAGAAAAGTTATTATGAGCTGCTTCAGATGGATACTCCTAAACCTTCTGCAGTACCTCCTGTATTGACTGACTTGTTAGACATCTTTATTGATGCCCCTAAGTCTCCAGATTCTCAGCCTCCTGCTGCTAAGAAATCTGACAGGTTCTATAAGGTTCCTGTGGATTGTCAGTTTTTATTTAAATGTCCTTCTGCTGACTCTGATGTGGTCTGAGTCTCCTCTGACAAGCCATCTAAACTTTTGCCCTCTTCTAAGCCTTTGTCTTCAGATAAAGATAGTAGGTCAATGGAGAGAATTGGTAAGAAGGTTTATACTGCTTCTACTTTGGCCTTTCGGGCCATGTATTACTAGACCAACATGACTAGATATGCTGTGGCCTTGATTGCCAGGTTTGTCAGGTCATTGATCTCCCCGATTTCTGAAGCAAAATATTTGCTCTATTTTAGGGTCTACCTCTCAGCTCTTCACTCTGTTAGGTTTAGCTATGATACTGCAACTGTATCTTTCAGAGCTGCTGCTTTTGGGTCTGTCATAAGGTGTTAATTTTGGCTTTGTCTGCAGTCCTTACCTGAAGACATTAAGGCCAAGTTGTTGGATGCTCCTTTGGATAATCTCTTTGGGACCGCCGCTGCTGAGATGTTTAAGTCTCTTCAGGAAAAACATAAAGCCTTGCAGGATCTTAAATGTATCCTACTAGGTCTGCTTTTGTTCGAAGGCAGCCTCTTCAGGCCTCCAAAGGCAGGAAGGGGTGTTAGGCAAACTCCTCCTGATAAGTTTTCTCAGGCTGCTGTAGTTCAGAAGCCTCCTTTTTCAGACAGGCATCATTCTCTTTAACTGCCCCTATCCCTTGACCAGGTTGCCTTGTTCTTTCAGCTCTCCCTCTGTCTTCCAAACTGGCATATCATCTCCCAGATTCTTAGGTTCTATCTGTCATCTGTCAGGGATACTTCATGATGTGGAAGTCTCTCCCTCCTTTTTAAGGGATTCCCCAACCTCCTCTGGAACAATTTTTTTATTTCTTGGAGGTTCTTCCATCCCTATTGGACCAGGGAACTATTCAACCTGTCCCTTCTCAGGTAAGAAAGAGTTTTTACTCAAGGATGTTCCTGGTCCCTCAAAAGGAGGGTACTTGGAGAACTATTATGGATCCCTCCTTGCTCAACACCTTTCTCAAGGTTCATACCTTCCAGGTGCTCACTCTTCAAACCTTGTTTCCTCTCATTCTACCCCAGGCTTTTCTAGTGTCCCTGGATTTGAAGGATGCTTACCTTCATATTCCTATTCACCCTCTTTTCAGGAAGTTTTTACATTTCTCTATTTCTTCCTCCCATTTTCCACTATCTGCTTTGCTCTTTGGCCTCTCTACTGCCCCATGGGTATTCACAAAATACCTAGCATTTGCGATTGCCTTTTGCAAACTCCAAGGCATTCAGATTTTTTCTTATCTAGATGACACAATGTTTCAGGCGCCTTCTGCTAGTTGCCTATTATAGGATCTGAAGTTCAACATGTCTCTTCTTCAAAGTCTGGGGTTCATTATCAGTTTTCAAAAGTTTGTCCTGACTCCTTTTCAGGACCGTGTGTATCTGGGTTGTAGGATTCAGAGTGCCAATGTTGGCCGCTCTTCCACCTCCAAAAGTTCTGTTCTTGACAGCTTTCTTTCAGTCTGTTCTTCCTCTGCCTGCTGTTCCAGCCAGAGAATTTCTTCGAACCCTGGAATTCATGACCTCTTTGATTCCAGTGATCCCTTTTGCTAGACTGCACATGCAGAAGCTTCAGTGGTACCTGAAGTCACTTTGGCTTTTGCATTGCCATGCTCTATATTTTAGTGTGCCTCTCCTTCCTTGTCTAATGCAGGAATTCGAGTGGTGGATCCAGCAAGTTTCTGTTAACCAAGGCCTGCCCTTTCAGCCTCCTGTTCCTTCTTAAGAACTATTCACAAGTTGTGTCAGACAAGAGGTGTTGGTCTTCTTGTGGTCATCTGAAAGTCCAAGGTCCCTCCCTCATCAGAGGTCAGACCATATCAACATCAAAGAGCTGAGAGCTCTGATTCTGGACCTTCAGATTTTTCATTCCATGCTGCCTGAAGGTTTTCATGGGCAACACCACAGTGATGTGGTATGTCAACAAGCAGGGGGGCACAGAAAGGCTTACCTTCTCTGCGGGCTGGCTGTGTAGGCATGGGATCTGGCTTTAAGTTATTAGTTAAATCTTCAAGCAATGTATATTCCTTGGGGAACATTTTAGTGGCAGACAAGTTGAAGAGGTCTAAAACACAGGCTCACAAATGAATGTTTCACAGAGACATGTATCTGGACATAGTCCACTGGTGGGGAATATTCCTCAGATAGATGTTTTGCCTCCCCTCTGAACAGACAGCTCCCTCTTTTCTGTTCCAGAGTGCTGTGCTGTCTGGTGTGGAAGACAGATGCCCTTTCTTTTCTGTGGAAGGGGATGTTTCTTTATACATTCCTGCCCCTTCCTCTACTTCCAAGACTCCTGCAGACGATTCAGCTGGACTCCCCAAAAATCTTGTTAGTGACTCCCTTTTGGCCAAGACAGCACTGGTACCCCCTTTTAATGCATCTGGCCAGGGGCAGTCATCATAAGCTACCTCACCGGTTGGACTTCATCAGACAGGACAAGGGGTCGCTCATCCATCCTCACTTGTCCAGTCTTCAACTGACACTGTGGGTGATAGGGTTTTGATTCATTTTAGGTACCTCTTTTCTGAGGATGTGTTTAAGGTTTCACAGGAGGCAAAAAAAAAACTGCAACCAGAAAGTCTTATGTCCAAATGAAAGAGATTTTCTGTCTGGTGCTCATAACCAGGATCCTTTTTCAGTGAGGGTCCCTCTGGTTCTTTCCTATTTGTGTGAGTTGCTCCAGCCTGTTCTTCTATAAAGGCCCATTTGTCAGTGATTGCTGCTTGTTTGCCCTTGAATCCTCCATTGGATTCTTGCTTTGAAGTCAAACAGTTTCTTAAAAGCATCCTGCATCTTAAGTCCCCAAGGAAGCCTGTTCCTCCTCCTCTGGACCTTAATTTTACTTTAGAAAAAAATTGACCTAGGCTCCTTTTGAGCCTGAATGTTCAGCTTCTCTGCAGCACTGTACTTGGAAGACTGTCTTATTATTTGCTCTTACTTGTGATTGGAGGGTTTCTGAGGTTCAGGCCCTTATGGCCATCCCTCCTTTTTTAGTTTTTTACAGGGACAGTGTCCTTTTGTACTATCTCTTCTTTTATGTCCAGAGTGGTCAATGAGTTGTCCCTGAATCAGGCAGTTCAACTCCCTTCCTGTTTTCCCTTCTCCTCAGTCTGCTAGTGAGAGGGTCTTAACATACTTTGGATTTACACCGTCAGCTCAGGTATCATTTGGATAAAACAAAGGTCATTCATAAATTTGACCAACTTTGTGTTTCTTTTCACCCCATGACATTGGGTTTGGCTGTTTCTAAGCAAACCATCTCCTCCTTGATTTCTGAGGCCATTTCTTTTCTTTATTCTTTTCATGGCAGATTCCTTCTACTAACGTTAGAGCTCACTCCACTAGGGCTGTTGCCTATTCTGGTGCTTTCTTTAAGGAGTTGGACACCAATTCCATCTTTGAAGCTGCTACTTGGTCTTCAGTGCATACCTTTACTAAGCATTTTAAATTGAATATGGTTTCTAGTGCTAGAGCAGGTTTTGCTTGAGCTATTCTACATGGGTTTATTGAAGGATTTTCCCAACGTTCCATCTCCCGGTTGTCTTCTTGAGCTTTTTTACTCTCCCTACTGTAAAGACCACTGCACCAGCGATATAGAAGGACATGGTACAGTTGTGTAAACTCTTACCATAATAGTAGATGTGCTTCTTTTCACTGTTACTGTATTCACTACATCCCTCCAATCCATTTTTTACTTTGGATTTTGTTTTGTTCCCCTCCTGGCTGAGGGGGTCTCTCTTTCTTTCCATCTGCATTTTCTCCTTCTGGATGTGCATGGTCATTTTTTGTCCTTGTGGAGACTTGTCTGTTCTGGGGCAATTCAGTTCTGGGTAACTGCGTCCGTATCTCACCTTTATGCCCTACATCCTGTATGGAGAGCATAAGTGTGACATATTGCACATGCAAGGTCTAACGGCTTTGGTATACTGGCCATACATTGGGCTATCATTGGCAGGAGATCCCTACTGTGAAGAATATTGCAAAAGTGAAGATAAGGACATCTTCTGTTATGGTAAGATTTTACAGAACTGTACTTTCTCAGGGTTGGGGGAGCCATGAATTTTGGCAAACTGTCACTTAATAGAATGTAGATTGCTTTCAAATAGTTCCTAACTGTTACAGGTTTAGTTAGGTTTCATGGTTTGCTTTATTTTTAGGGAGACAGCTTTGTGGTCTGACTTAACTGTTGAGACTGTGAACATGGGGGAGGGCATCACTCTGCCATGCTAGTACTAGGTCTGGTATCTTTGATCCTGTGGTTAGAGAGTGCAGTATCTGGTCCAGGATGTTTGTATTAAAATCCAGGAAACATGTATGTGAGTTAAAGACAGTGTGCATTTACTATTCTATAGAGGAATAGTCGGTCTCCCATGATTAGGATATTTGGTTGAATGGTGAGCACCATAGTAAGTCTAGGTAAGAGTTAAGTTTCATGGGTCATAGATTGCAATCTGTAGCAGACCAGGACATGGTAAGGAACCCTGTCTATGGAGACTTGGACATGGACCAGTTGCAGGACATCTTCCTGTTTAACCAGCCATGAGGTGTATTTGCTGTTAATGTAGATCAAGACACCCCCACCTTTAGTAGCCCAAGTCTGTGCTACTTTTGGTCTACATGTGTAGAAGACCTTCCTCAGCCAGAGTCCTTTCTGCCACTTTTAACCAAGTCTGGGTAACCGCAGAGATGTCTGTCAAGAGTGAGGAGAGCTTGTAGGGTGTGGAGTGTCTTGTTTAGACTCCTACCCTTGAGAAGTAACACTGTAAAGTCACTTTGAGTTTTTTGCTATGTTGGTGATATTGCCTAAAAAGGCTCTAAGGGGATGAATAAAGTTTTAGCAGTCATCCAAAAGCCCAGGAGAGACAGGTGCAGACCATCCTTGGCAAAGCAAGTAGTCTGTTAAACATCTCCTCCCATGCTGATAGATATTGGATTTCCCTGGCGTGGAACCAGAAACCAAGCCGATTATTAAAATCTATAATTTTCTCTTCATAATGTGGCACCATCCTTAGTGAGGGTAAAATGCTGGTCAGTGCAATGCATGTACCAGTCTGTGACTCTTATTCAGAGAGATGCATAATTTCTCTTTACATACAGTCCAGTGAGGTACACTTCAAGTCATTTACACCCATATGGAGTATGATGGAATTATATTGGTACCTGTGGTGTGTATGTGATATTGTGGATCCTAGCTCCAGATAGACACTCCTCTCCTAATACTTAGTTGCCTGTGTTGTACAATAGAATCTTCTATGACAAGAGTACTAGGTAAAGTGCTTACTTGCCTTATGGGCTTTGTTCTTGGGGTATCTTTGGGTGTAGGCATATGTATGGTTTTAGGTGTTGCATTTGGTGTGTGCTTTAATGATTGCTGAGGGTAGGAGTTTGACAGTTTAGGAGGTCTTTGAGGTTTGGAGAGATTTATTTCAAGTGCCTTAGTATAAGAATGTCTTCATGTGTGGTGAGCAGTATGTGTAAAGGATGTAGTGTTTGTGTTCTTGATAACCTTGTTTGTAAGGGAGATTTTTGCCTTCAAGGAAGTTATGCATATACAGCTCTCTCATATTGTGCTAGTTTCTTTAAGGATTAAAAGGTTGTCTGAATAAATGAGAAAATTGATACATTCTCAAGATGCCCATATCTACCAATCTGGCTGCAGTGACATTAGGAAATTTCAAATCCATGCTGTCAGGACTGTGAGGTCCCCACACTGGACCAGTAATCAAGGAACCTGAATCTTCACCACTGACACTGGAGAGGGACATTCACTTGGAATACAAATGGATGCACCCAGAATTTCCAGATGCAGACCTCTGCATCAAGCACAATTTCCCTTAAGAGCACCCAAGAAATACACTCAGTCCGTGGGCTGGTTCCTCTCTATATTTGTCCAGACCCCCAGTAAGACTCTCCACTAGCACAGCTCAGAGGGAGTCCTTAGCTGGGGTCCAAGCTAAGTCCTCCCACACCCTCTCTGTGAAACCAGTGCTTTGTGTCCCTTCTTCATGTGGCTGACACACACACACTCTTTGAGATTTGATTTGTATACACACATACATGCACACACACCTTGGAAAGCCTGGCATAGATTTATCTGCTGTGCCCCCTTCTGCCCAGAGTACGAGATAGTTATCACTGTGCCCCCTTCTGCCCAGACTACAACGTACTTATCACTGCCACCAGAACCCCTGGCAGCTACTTTAAGGCTCTTGCCCAATTATACTATGTACAAGTTAATATTTATACATATGGTAACATTGACCAAACAGCAAGGCTTCAGGAGTGGCCAGAGCTGTCGCCAAATAAATATATGGAAATTCTCTCAAAGCTTATATATTTTCTAAAAAGTCCAGAACATACACTGCAAAGCAGTATCCTACTAAGTTTCCTAATGCTTCACAGTGTATGGTTTGGACTTTTTTAGTTATATTTTACACTGTGGTTACTTTTTTTTTTATTTGTGATATTTTCTAAAAAGGACCGGCTACAATGAGAAGTTTAAATATGTTTAACAATAAATAATAAAAGAACATGTAAATACCAAATATTTATTTACAGTAAACACCAGAGTTTCAGTAACAGGGAATATTAAAAATAACACTGATGGTAAGTTGTACACGGTTATAGAAAAACAGTATTTAGCTAAACTTACTATTTGTTCCTGATTGACTAAAATAATTACTGTTCCTTCTTACTGAATACAGCAAGGCAAGATGGGTGAATGGCCCTTGTTGTCAGATCCAAGACAGAATACAGAATATTCCTGAGACTTCAGTCTCCTCTAGTATTAAAACTTTATTTCTGTACAGAATGACATCACATAAATCTGGTCATCTGACTCTGTTTCCCACACTATCCTCCATCACTAGAAGCTACCAGGGTTTAGCACCTATGTGCTACAATACACACAGATAGACCATTGCTCAGATGTGGTGCAGCTGCTGGAAGTCATAAAAACATATAACACTTCCCTTCTTCCTACAGAAGCTACAGGCTATTCTATAATACAGACAGTGTGACTCTGGCTCCATTCAAAACTGTGTGATAACATCTTTATGGTTTAACTCGTAAAGTAATTTAATTTCAAGAATATTTTTTCAGTCAGGTGGATTAACCTCTTCTCTCCCATTGTACAGTGTTACAATGTATACATTAAACAGTTACAATAATGCATGTACATTTCTTTTCTTTCCAGCAAGGCTCACTGTTGATACATTTTAACACAAGCAAACCTCACAAATACATTTTCAGCACAAGTGTTTGTACAAATCACTTTGATATGCAAATGACCTATAATTATTTACAGAATTCCAGCTAGCTGTGCTGGCATATGTTACAAATCCACTACCCCACGTCTCATGGCATGGATGGGCAATACCTCCTATCATCACAAGGACTTGTATTAGGGTTGGGCTATTATGGTTTAGGGTCTTGATTTTACAGAGGTCACCTGAGTGGTGCCTCAGGTGAAGGCTAGATGTTAGTGCTATGATCTTGGTGTTTGGTCAGTAACTAGCTGCTCTAAGCTTAGCATCACACAAAGCCTTTCTGTGTTACAGATTAAAGTTCCAGGTACTAGCTTTATAGGTTTGCTGCTACACAGGGTACTGCTAACTGCTACTGAGCTGTGAACAGTTCTGGGAAAATAAGCCTAATTTATGGCAGACAGTTTTCAGTCTTTTTTCTAACTCCTGTGCCCTCTGGCCAATAAACGACTCCACTTTGAGCTCCCTGGAATGCTTCCCAACTTAGTGAGTCCAGGTAAAACCTTCTGCCACAAGCTGGATGATTGTGAAACAACGTAATGTAAAAGCAAAGCAAAAGTAGGTTTCAAGTGCATATTAACACCAAACAACTAACTCCCTAAAAAGCTTTCTGACTGATGAAACAGTCTCACTGTAAGTCTGTGTGTTTCCCAACTTGGACTGACCAGGTTACTTTACTTCTGATACTAGAATAGTAGTCCCAGTCTTCTTAATGTAAAAACACACTTTGGGTAGCCAAAAGTGAAAAGGTCCCAACTAGCTGCAACAAGTAATCATGACTTTAAGACCTCTTATGAGTTTCCCAACTTGGACGGACCAGGCTAACTTTCTACTCTCACTAGAATTGTAATCCCAACCTTGTTAATGTAAAAACCCACTTTAGTTAGCCACAAGTGAAAAGGTATGTGAAAAAAAGTCTAAACAGCTAGCAACAAGTAAATGAAAGGTGATTCAAAGGCAGACAGGCCAGCAGTGAAGAACACACACACTTTCAAAGTACAGTAACAGTGTAAGGTGAGGGCCTTCCCAGTTCCTTTTGTCGGTAACCATTAGGATAAGTAGAGATGATAACACTCTGAAGAGCTTCTAGGGCCAGGTATACAGCAGATGAGACTGGGAGGAGCTTCCAAGGCCAGCCATACAGTAAGGGCAGGCAGTTCAAAAACCTCCAAGTATAAAAGCATAACAGGAATAGGGACAGTGGGAACCTAGGCCCAGCACAGAAACCAGAAAGCACTGCAGATTGTAAAAATACTTTAAATGAATAGCTTTAACTTCAGATATAGGGCAAACAACACACAGAGCTGATTTAAATGTTAAGAGAAATGCAATTTTAAATTTAGTTTAACTGTACTTTCCTGGGTGCAGATTTGTAGTCCAAATGCTTTGTTATCAGGCTTCCAAGTTTCCACCAGTCCCAAGACCGAGACAGCAGACTGCTTGTGTAATGTAAAATATTTTTTTTGGGGAGGGTTAATTACCACAGTCTCTAGTTACAACTAGCTACAACAAATTCAGAAAAACACATAGGCCCAGCACAGAAACCAAAAAGCACTGTAGACCAGATAAAGAGTAAACACAATACACAAAATGGATTTAAATGGTAAGATACAAGTGCAATTTTAAATGCACTTCCCTGGATGCAAAATTTAGTCAGAATGCTTTATCAAACTTCCAAGTTTCCAGCAGCCCCAAGACTGTATTTATTTGAAAGCTTTGAAACACATCCAATAATTATTTCAGATTATGCAGCAGTCAAAACTAAGATACTGACCTGATACAGAGTAATGAAGTAAAAATGAGAAGTTGATAGCTTTCTGTTTATCTGGTAAAGCAAGAGTTATTTAAGGAATGGATAGTGGAAATGATTCAAGAATTATTAAGGAATATATAAATGTCTTCTGAAGGGATTGCTAGTGAGAGGGCTAAAGTGAAAATGGAGTTTAAAAACATGGTATAAATAAGGGAGAAAGATATGAGAAAATGGTAGTATGAATTATTTAGAGGGGATGAACAAGGTTAAAGTATTCAGAATTAGGGGATTCCTACAGAACTGGAAGAGGAACAATTATGAAGTGTTAAAGAAAAAAATAAGGAAATATTTGTATATTTAGAAAGATTGTTGTTAAGCAATCACTTTTTAATAACTCCAGAGATAAAACCTTATTGCTCAACATGTTATACAACAGAAAGTAAACACTGTTGCCGAGTGTAGGGAGCCTATAACAATAAAAATAACCAGAGATCATGTAAAGCTTTTTTGTGCATTTTATGAAAGTTTGTATACAGCAGATAAATGTGGATACTAAGAAAAGGCACAAATGGAACTTTTTATGGAATACCTAATTTTGCCAAGGTTAGAGGCAGATGAGACTCCGCAGTTAATAGCTAAGATATGAAGAGATGAAATAAAAATGGGAATATGTAGTCAATCATTTGGGATATCTGCAGGAATAGATAGTATTCCCTCTCAGCTTCCAGTCTTCCACAGAAGATGATAAAGATCTGGAAGGTTTTGCTTAACAGTAGTTTAAGGGGGAGGGGGGAACACTAGCAACTTGGAAGAAAGTTGTGAGGGTGTACTGCCCAAAAAAGGATAAAGACCATTAGACCCAGCTTTGTATGGACCCATTTTAATTTTAAACCAGTATTGTAAAGTGTTTATCTAAACTAGCTAAGAGAATGGCACAGATATTGCTAAAACTGTGGTTTGTGGAGTGGAGGCAAACATTTGACAGCATTAACAGAACAGCGTTTATGCAGAGGAAAGCATAGTATAAGAAAACATTACTATTTTTGGCGAGTCTTGATGCAGGGAAGGCAGTCAGTAGAGCTGGGTGGGATTTTATGAGTAGGCTAATGGTACTATTTGCACTTCCCTGACAGAATGAATGACAGGATTAATTAGGAAGAGAAGAAACAGGCCGGAGATGTTCTTTCCCTTTTGTCATTTCTTTACATCTAGCGTAATTTGTAAAAAAATAAATAAATAAATAAGGAACTCACAAATTCAAGAATATAATCACTATGGTAATTAAGAAAAGTTGGTTGTATTCACAGATTATAATATTTTGTACTTAATACAGCCAGAAATGGGCATTTTGGTGTTGTAAGTCCTTTCAGCTTTTGAAATAAATGAAGATAAAGCAAAGGTTGTAGTGATGAACTATGTAGCCCCAGTACACAAATTGGTTCAGCAATGTCCAACTTTGAAGGAGAGGACAAATAAACTGAAACTGTGTCATAGTTTTTGTTTAACTACTGAATTGTCCTAAAATGGCATAAGGTTTTTCTTAGAAATGCTAGTGTGGCAGAAGTTGGCATCCACATTTTACTTGCTTTTTCCAGATATAAAAACAAAACTCTAAGTAAAATACTGGGTCAGTAACACACATTTTATAACTATTACAAACCTAAGAAGTTCTGCACATGTAGCTGGTCAGTATGAGGAGTTACAATTGTGGCCCTAGATAGATTCCTGGGTTATTGAGAATAGTTCCAGACCTGTATCATATACAGCGATAGTAGTCATGAGTTATTTGTGAGGAGGCACGTTGATCAAATCAGAGTAAGATTTGCATAGACAGTACCTGTTTCCCATTCTACAAAGGAGATGAATGATATTCCCCTGAGCAGTGTAGAGAATACCACATTTGCTGTGGAACACATGGAAGTTGTAGTTGAGACACCTGTACATTCATTTTTGACCTGAAGTGATGAAGAACCTTTACCTTCTTTTGTGATTGAATACATATGTTCACCAGAATCTTCATATTTGCCTAATGCCAACCCATCTAAACATTCTGCATGTGAAAGGTGTAGCCTTACTTAAGTAAAACACTGCATTAGGTAGGGGGAAACGTTTTACCTGGAAAGAGCAATGTTAGGCTGTGATTTCCCTGAAGGTCTACTTCGGTAACACCAATTTTGTTGAACTTGTTCCTTCAGAGGTGATTATGTTGGGTTACAAAGGGTAAAGACCCCTGCATGTGGCTATGGAGTTTTGCCCGCCAATTCACATAGGAAAATATTTTTAATGTTGTTATTTTGAGAATTCAGAGAAGTGTTATTTCAATGAAATACATCTCTGGTAAATGACATATAGCTAATACATAGTCAAAATAGACATCCTTGGTTAAAAATGACCAAGGCTGAAGAACATTAGGACTGCTCAGCAAGGAAATCTTTACCAGGCTGTCAAAAACATTGTCTTGCCTATCCTAGATGTTCTGCTGTTCAGCACAGATGATTTCAAGTAGTGTTTTTTGAAGACAAATTTTCAGAGTTTCACGAATAAAGTTTTTATTTCCCACTTGCTTTAATACCTCATCTGATTTACCTGTTTTGTCCACATTTTGGGGATATCTTATTGTCAAAGTTCCCTTTTGTTTCCTTTTCTGGGCTTAGTTTTTTCTCAAATAATTTTTATTAAAGTTTGTTAAAGTTTTTTTGAGAGACAAACATTGAAATACTTTGGAAAGGAAAGCTATCCTAAGCTAGAAAACAAAGATACATAGCAATTAAAACATAGCTATATATAATTGTTTTACAGTATTTACAAAAAATGGAACATGAAACTAATAAATCAAATGTAGTTCAGTTTATCCAGTTAAGGAAAGTGTAAGTATAGTGCAAAACTGTAAATGCAGAAGGTATACTATTGAGTACCTATTGAGCAGATCATTAAGAGACTATAAGGAGAAAATTATGCATGCCAGTAGAAATGGAGTGTGGAGGTAATTACTTTTTAGGCATTTGCACAGCACTCTCTTGAATCAGGTTTCTGTTTTTGAGAATATGGTAAAATATTTCCAGATTTTAGTGTATTTTTTAACAATATCCTTAAAGCTTTTCCATTTTAGCATTTTGAGATCAAGCCACTTTTTAGTGTTAATTGTTTTTATGCTTGTAAAATTCTATATCAGTGTTTTCAACGCTTAAAAATTGAGAAGCTTAGGGGGAATATGAAGGATAGCAAACTTCCATGATATTATGTAGAGAAAGAGTTGTAAACTCTGATTAAGACTTATGGTTAAATGCAAAAAAGTAAAATTACAAGTAAATCCAACCAGTCAACCACAGCAACTGCTGTATACAATTATGGATTTTATTCAAAGAAGGAAAATAAAACCATAAAAGCAAGGCTAAAACACAGATAAGTGCTGGATTTACTTCTTATTCCATGATATTCCTTCAAAACGGTGTTTTTTAAATGTCATTATTAAATTATCACTTAAGTCATAGACACACATACATTAATAGAACAGTATCCAATCATATATATATTTTTTTCATTTATGTACATTATAACATCTGCCATTCGGTCCAACATTACATGAATTTGCTCAATTCCTGTCTTCCCTTAAACCTCACTCCTCCTCCTGAACATTATTCTGCGTGTAGTGTTCCCACACATTCCATTTATTTCTATGTAATGTGCCCCTGCCACTTTTCTAAAGATACCTCACCCAGTTCTTTCATCTGTTTTACAACATTGTACAGTAGGTTTAGATTTTGATTTAAATTTTCTAGCAATTGCTTTTTTTTTTGCAGCAAGCAGAATTAAATTTAAGGCTGTGTCCCAGCTCAAAAAGAATAATTTCCTTAGTTACAACCCCCCCCCGATAAAGTTCTCAGTAGGGAGTTCCAAGAGCCATACTGATCAACAGCTTGACTTCAGCTCTTCCTCTGTGAAAAAAGAAACTGAAAGACAAGGGCCAGTAACTTTGTCACGTTTAGTACATTTATTTACTGGCTAGTAAGTACACTGCCTGAATGCCAGCATAGAAGAAACTATGAAAGCCTAAAAGAAAATCAGCTAGAAATGGTGAAGAAAAAACATTGACTGGGAAGAATACAGCTGACATTCAGTAAAACGCAGTTCAAGCTTCAGCTTTGGTACAAGACATGGCTTTGGTAATCTAGGTGAAAAAATAAGTAAAACATGCTCAGAGAGGAGCAAAATAAACAAAACACTTAAGGAGTATATCAACTCAAATAACAGAAGGTTGAAAGAAAATTAAAGCAGCTTTAAAGAAATATTCAGATCAGCCTAATAAAACTGCAAAAATCAGAGATCGAAATTAATAAAATGCTGGCTGAGTATGAGATTGCTCAAGAAGAGATGTTTCAAAAAAATGGCAGAATTAGAGAACAGAGCACATAGGGAAAATCTAAGAATTTGTGCTGTACCAGAGAAATTAGAAGGAATAGACTGTATTTTATGAAGGCATGAATAAGCAATTGGACTGGTATTCCTCAAGATCTTTTAATTAAAAGGGCACATCAGGTGTATGCTCCAAACCTGACCGTGAGAAAGCAGCCGTGACCTGTATTAGTAAAGATACATTCCTTCTACAGAAGCAGTTGCTCCTGACAAAACTGTGGCAGAAGGCCAAAGTATTAAAAGTTGGAGACAGTCGAAAGTTTGTGGAACTTAATTATTTACTGCACATCAGAGAGAAAAAAAAAAACTAATTTATCCCACCAATTAGGGAATATCAAGAGGCAGGTGTGAGATTCAAGCTGCTGTAGCCAGCTGTCTTCATAATATTTTTTCTGGAGAATCAAAGTAATTTTTGATGCGGAATATGCTAAGGAGGGAATACAAAGTTATAAAACATGACACATCAAGTACAAGGATTTCTGTTTCTCATTCTTCTGATAATGAAGCTGATAGATAGACTTTACCAGTGAAACCCTTTCCAAAACAAATGCTTGAGAGACAGAGAAAAGCACAGGAGTTGACTAGAAGAATCAGGAATACCTTGGAATTGAACCAGAGTCTGGAGTTGGGAGGTAGAGCTGAACAGAAAAAAAGACCAGCAACATGGACATTAGTGAGTAAATATGAGATTACAAAGCATCAATTGCATGTGTAAAATTACTGTACAAGAAAAAGTGGAATGAATGGACTTGACTTTGTTAAATTCATGGGGAACTGAAAGTTATTTGCCTCACTTCATGTCATTAATGTATGAAAGGACACTAAGGGGAAGGGAAGAGAAAAGAAAGGGTAACTTTAAGTAAAAACATTTCTATTTTTAACAGTATTGCTTTAAAACCTTTCATGATGTAATGTGGATGTTTTATAGTAAAGCATTTTTAGTTGCATGCAGTAAAGATACTAAAGTAGATGCCTTTCTTCCTTTCTTTTTTAGTATTAAGAAATGCAGGCATTACAATGTAAAAAGAGAAAAAAGATTAGACAAAAGCATGTTTACATTAATAGGCTGTAATCTTTACTTGTTAAAGTGGGGGATGGGTTGCAAAAGTTCACAGATCATAATAAATGTAGAGTTTATATGTTTTTTATTACTTTTGCATAGGTGAATGGTGGTATTGATACCCTTGGCTTAGTCTAATAAGTTTTAAGTGAAAACATGTAAATAAAATAATACTGAATGTAATGAAAAGTTTTTATTTAGCAATAAATGTTTTTGCTTGTCTTTTGAAGCCTGCAGCTCAGGGCTGCAGTTTTATACGTACATTTCCCTGAAGATAAGTTGTTTACTGGGAAATAAACAAAAAACAAAGCACTGTTTTTTTTTCAGTTCTAAAAGTTAATGTTTTCTAAAAGAATGCAAGTTGTTTTGCATATCTGGGACAGGAATGAAAATAAAAACAAATAATGTGTAAGTAGTAACACTGGCACTAACTTGAATCTTGGCATCTTGGTATGGATAACTAACTTTAGGTTAAATAAGGTCTGTGGTTGCAGCTGTCTGTTTGGGAAAACTGTTCCTATTAGGAGGGTTAAACCATTATTTGAAGAGGTACATAGCTTTGTGTGTTCATATTAATGGGTTATGGAGGTATTGTGGTGTGTGTGTGTGTGTTTTTGTTTGAGGGTTTCATTAAAACAAAAAATGTGACAGGCTTAAATGGAGAAGAATCAACGTGCCAAACATTAACAAGTGCATGTATCACAAAAGCTAGAAATAGACATTTAAAAAATCTGTCATATATAGTAGGTGGGAATAATGACTTCTTATAGTAATGGTAACACTTTCCATATTATCTTGGGATATAAATAGTCTCACATGTATAAATAACAAGGAAATAATAATTAATTATATTAAGAAGTGCATATTGCAAATAGCAATGCTACAGGAGGCACATTTGGAAAGAAATGAGCATGTGAATTTGATAAAGAAAGCATTTCAGGATGGATATTCCATAGAATGTTAGGGGCAAAGGAAAAAGAGTACTTGTAGAGGGTGTAAATACTGATAGAAGAGGGAAAAAATATAGTAATGGTAGATTTGTAGTTGTAAGGGGTTACTGGCAAGGGATGAGGATTACGCTGGCATGTATTTATAAGCCACCTAAACCTGGTGTTATGGAGGTTAAGGAAACTTTTGAGATAAATAATTAGCTTTCATCAGGGAATATTACTTGTAGGTGGGGACTGGAATTTGGTTTGCAACAACGAGAATGTATCTAGGGAGTCCTAGGAGGGAACATGTAAGAGTAGATTTCTGAGGAAATTTATGAAAATATTTGGTATGGAAGAAGTGAATTCAGTGGTAGGAACCCTGGGAGAATTTACATATTCCCAAGGGTACAATAACTGGTCTAGACTAGAGAGAAAGTATATTTCCCAGGAATATTTGCATTTAAATGGGAGCTTTGACGCAACATCCAGCAACTATTTCAGATCATAAGCCAATAATAACCAAGATAAAAATGCAGGGTGATGAAGTAAAAATTAGAAGCTAATACTTCCCCACATACCTATTAAAAAGACAGGCATTTAAGGAATGGGTATTGGAAATTATTCTGGAGTTATTAGTACAGATCGAAAATGCTCCAAAAGTTACAGCAAGTGATTGAGATAAAATGAAAATGAAATTTAAAAATATGGTAAAAAAAAAAAAAAAAAAAAAAAAAAGAGATACAGGTAAGAAGCAATAAGAATTATTTAGAGGGAATAACAAGGGTTAAAGTACTGCATAATAGGGGGACTCTCAAAGAGCAAGAGGGGGTATAACTGCACAGTGCTAAAGAGAAAATAAGGGAGTACCTGGATAGTATGCATGAGTTTAGAAAGATTACTGTTAATCAGCAGTTTTTTTATAGTAACTCAAAGTGCACAAAAACATTTAGCCCAATGACTTGGACAAAAAGAAAGAAAGGGCTGTTTCCAAAATTAGGGAGCCTATTAACAAGAAAAATTACCAGTGATCTTGTAGAGGTATTTGAAATATTTCAGATATTTTTATGACAGATTGTATAAAGCAGAGAAATTGGAAAATCAAGAAAAATCACAAATCGAAATATTTATGGAAGACTTAAATATGGCCAAGGTTAGAGGTAGAGGAGGCACAACAATTAACAGTTAAGATTGGAAGAGATGATATAAAAACAGTGAAGTATAACAAATCTGCAGGGGAGTTTCCGGGAATAGATTATATTCTGGTAGACTTTTGGAAGCTAAGAGGGCAAAAATTATAAAGATCTGGAATATTTTGTTTTAACAGTATTTTAAAAGGAGGGGAAGGACCAACATATTGGAAAAAAACTGTGGCAACTGCCTAAAGACTGTAAAGACCCATCAGAGCCAGCTTCATGTAGTCCCATTTTAATTTAAATCATGATTATAAAGTGTTTGTCTGTAATAGCTAAAATAATGGCAAAGGTGTTTTCAAAACTGATAGATATGTATCAGTGTGGTTTTGTGGAGGTGATGCAAACATTTGACAACATTAATAGAACAGTGATGATCCCAAGGGAAGCAGAATGTAAGGAAATACCACTGTTGTTGATGGATCTTGTTGCAGAGAAAGTGTTCAAAAAAGTAAGTGGGGATTATACAAGTAGCACAATGGAAGCATTTAGATTCCCTAATAAAATAAGTTTGATTAGGAAGATATATGAGGGATCAGAGGTGAAAATTAAAGTGTGCATGTGTGTCTATGAGGGGTTCCTGTATGAGCAGAGGAACCAGGCAGGGGTATTCTCTTACCCCTTTATTTGTGTTATATTTAGAATCATTGCAAAGAAAATAAGGGACTCAGAAATGCAAGGATATAATTGGTATGGCAATCAAAAAAAGTTGTCCCTTGCAGACTTCATTACTTTGTACCTGATAAAACCAAAACAGGGCATTTCAGTGTTGTGGAACATTGTGAGACAGTTCCAAGCTTTTTGGGGTATAAAATTAATGAAGATAAAACAAAGACTATAGCTGTAAACTGTATACCTACACATGAATTCATCCAGTAATACCCATATTTATAGAGACATTATAAAATTAAGTATTTAGGAAAATAGGTTAAAAAAGGGTTCCTTTATGGCAGCTATAGATAAGCGGAAAGAGACTAAGCAAAAGGTAATACAAAAACTGAGCAAGTGGAAGTTATTGCCTATGATCATCGATCACAAGATACAAGCAGTAGAATGTTTTAGTCCCTTTAGTATTATACACTTTTGAGGCATATTATTATCAACCAGAGGAAAAGTTGTAGATATCAATTAATAGAGTTGAAGGATTTTTATCTGAGAGAGGAAGAGGGCAAGAGTCAATTGCAATAAGTTGATCCTTCCACTAGAACATGGAGGTTTAGGATTTGAAGGGATATTTTAAAGCTACATAGTTAAGGCTGTTATGCATAAAACAAGCTACAGTTCAAACTCAAAAGGGATGATGATAAAATAGAGGAAATTAAAGAAGTAAGGAGAGAGTGGGATTTTCAGATCCTTAAGAAAAATAACAGTCATACAAAATATTATATTCATAATATTGTAGAAAGTATACTAAGAACTAAGCCAACACTGGAATGGGATGACTGATGATGACTACAGAGAATAGGCAAGAGTGTTGGGAACAAATAGTTAAAGAGGGAAAGGGAATAGAATGGGAAGAGGCTAAAACACATTTGGACTGCAGGCCAGAGACTGCCTTTCCTATCAGGGATAGATGTCTGCGTATAGGTAAAGAGAAAGGAATAGAGGAATCTGAAGTGAAAGTCCTGTACTGATTGAGATTTTAGTTGAATTTAGAGGAGAAGCTGCTGTTAAAAATGGGATGATTAGTAGGCATATAAAATATTATAAAATAACTAGAAGAATCAATCAGAGGAGTCCAGAAAATATTGGGAAGAGAGATTAGATAAGCAGTTTACAAAGAAACAACAAGAGGACAAATGTATGGTTCCAAATATGCAATAAAATCTAGAAGATTTAGGATTTTTGCTTGGAAGTGTTTGCATAGGTGTTTTTATACCCCAAGCAGAATCCACATAATTTTCCTTGGGCAAATGGCAAATGGAGGTGTGATGGGGAATAAAGAGGTACCTGGGAGCATATGTTTTCAGAATGTAATGAATCAGCAGACTAAAAATTCCATACAGACTACTTTATCATGAGTATTGTGCAAGCAAGTGAATGTAACTAAGGAAATGATTTTTTTGACTTGGGATACAGGACCTAAATTGCCCAGATGTAGTTAGGCCTTGTTAAGTTTAATTCTTGTGGCCGCCAAAAAGCAATTACTAGAAAATGGAAATTGAAGTCTAAACAAACTGTAATTGAAGTAGTGAATATTATAAAAGAGATAAAACAACAGGAGGTGGTTGGTATCTTTAGAAAAGGGTAGGAACAAATTACATAGAAAATGGAAGCTGTGGGAAGAATACATACATAAAGGTGTTTTGGAGGAGGAATGAGGTTTAAGAAAAGGCAGGAATTCAACAAATTATGCAATGTGGGATTCATTGTATTGTATGGAAGAACACAAGCGGTGTATAATGTTTGTAAATGTGAACTTGTTAATATGGGTTTGTTTACTTAATTGAATATCATTTGTGACATAGACAGAGGTTTTTTTTTAAGGTACACTGCAGGGAATTTTTGTCAACACATTACACTCTCCAAAAATGTGTCTCCAGTTATCTCTTTCTTCCCAGTCACACATCCAGCAATTGCTGTCTACCTGGGGGAAAAATATTTCAAATCTGTTTGGGGTGTAAAAATATTCAAGCAAAAAATGCTAAACATTCTGGACTTTGTTACACTCTTGGGAGCCATACATGTGTCCTTCATTTGTTCCATTGGGAAGAGAGACTGGTAAAGCAATTTACAATCTTTTCTAATCCCCTTTGATTGATTCTGATAGTTATCATGCAGTATTTTATATACCCTGCTTATTATCCCCTTTTTCACAGCAGCTTCTGTCCTAAGATTCTGCCAGAACAAGCCTGTCACTTAGGAATCCCCTATCCCTTTCTCTTTGCATATGCTTTGATATCAGTCCCTGGTAAGGGAAGCAGTCTGCAATCTAATGGTCCATACTACTTCTTGGTCTCATTTCATTTATGCTACCCTTCACTCTCTAGTTATTTGCTTCCAATAACTTGGTTCCTTTGTCAGTTCTCCAGCAAATTCCAGGTCTCTTTTGCATGTTTTCTGTACCCTTGCTTGCAATCATCACAATTGGCAAAATATATTTTCTCCATTCCTGTGCTGACTTAGTTACTTTCTGCAAATGTATGAATATAATATTATGTATGGTTGTTATTTTTCTTAAGGATCTGCATCCAAAATCCCACTCATTGTTTCTCAAACTCCTCCACTCCATCATCATCACCATCATCCTTTTCCACTTTGAATTATAACCTTCTGCTTGTGTTGTGTGTATGAGCCTTAACTTCCTAGCTCTAAAATATCCCTTCAAATCAGGTAATCCTAAATCACCTTGATCTATTGGGAGGATCAGTGTGACACATCTAACTCCTTCCTGGATAAATTCATTCAATTCTCTATTAACTATTAATTATTCTCCACAACTGAGTCTCCTCTGGTTGATAAATATATGCCTGCCCTGTATATATAACTAAAGGGACTAAAAACATTTTCACTGCTTGTGTCTTTCCATTCATATGTATAAACAAGAGCTTATGGTTTCTCAGTTTTTGCATTTTCTTTTGTTTGGTCTCTTCCCAAATCATTAGCTGCCTTAACAGAAGCCTTTTTAATCCATATTCCTATACTTCATCTTACCATGTCACCATAAATAAGGGTATTATTGAACCAATTAGTGTGTGCGTATATAATTTGCAACTATAGGCTTTGTTTTATTTTCATTAATTTTATATCCTAAAAAGATTTGAAACTGTCTAAAATATTCCACAACACCGAGATATCTTTTTCTGGAATTATCAACTACAAAATAATGACGTCTGCAAATAAAGCCAGCTTTTCTTGATTACCATACCAATTACATCCTTGAATTTCTGTGCCTCTTATTTTAGTTGACAATGGCTGTAAATATAAAGTAAATAGCAAATGAATTATCATGGGTTTTTACCTAGATTTTGATGCTAGGTGGTAAACCACAATGCAGATGGGATGATGAGATGATACACCAAGCTGTAACTAAAAGCAGTTACTTATCTTGCACGCTACACAAAGGGATCTTCTTTCTTAGTACAGTTGTAGCTCAGCTTGGCCAAGTCAATCACTGAATTAGTCAGTCAAATCAGGATCAAGTGAATAACTTAAATCCTGATGCATGAAAGGTACTATGGCATTAGTTATCAAACTCGCATCAGGAGACAAGGGAGAAAGGTCAGAAAACTAAACAACTGCCCTGAATTAAATACACAGACAAAAAAATTGTAGTATTTACTAGAAACATGCAGCTGTTGAACTGATATTTTTTAAACACCTTTATTGAGTTATCACTGACATAAGCAAATATATATTTATATAAAAGAAAACAAACCATATTAACGTGTTCCTAGTTGCAAACATTATGCATCATGTTTTTGTATAACTATCATCGATCTAACATTATATAATTTGCTCAATTCCTGCCATCCCTTAAGTCTCACTTCTCCAAAACATTATTCTGTGCATATTGTTCCCACAATTTCAATTTTTTTCCTATGCAATTTGCTCCTTCCCTTTTCTAAAGATTCTACTTCCAGTTCTTTTTTCTCTCTTTTACAATATGCAGTACTTCAGATACAGTTGGCATAGACTTTGATTTCCATTTTCTAGTAATTGCATTTTTGGCAGTCACTGTAACTAAACTTAGCAAGACCTTACTATGTGTAGGCAATATAAATCTTGTACCCCAGCTCAAAAATCATTTCCTTAGTTACACCAAATTGTTCACCCAGTATTTTTGACAGAGTACTTTACAGGGAATTTTTGAAGTCTGCCAACTCATTACCTCCCAAAACCCATGTCCCCAGTCACTTCTTTCTTCACTATTTCACCTCCAGCATTTGACATCTACCTGAGAAAAAAAATCTTTGGAATCTGCTTGGGGTATAAAATACATATGCAAATACTTCTAAGCAAAAATTGTGAATCTTCTAGACTTTGTTGCATACTTGGGAGCCATACATATATCCTCCCATTGTTTCCTTGTGAATTACTCATCTAACCTCCTCTGATTGATCCCTATACTTATTGTGCAGTATTTGTATGCTGTATTAATTATGCCTTTTTAATAGTAACTTTTGTTTTAGATTTAACTAAAAACTCTTACCAGAGTATTTCTTTCACTTAGGATTTGCCTTTCCCTTTCTCTTTGCCTGTACATTGATATCAACCCCTGATAAGGAAGGCAGTCTGTACCCTACAATACAGATGTCTTCTTGGCCTCTTCCCATTCTATTACCTTTCCCTTTGTAGTCATTTGCTCCCAATACCTTAGTTCCTTTGCCAGTTTTTTTCCCCCATAAATTCCGGCTCCCTCTTGCATGTTCTGTGTGCCACTGCTAATTGCAGTCCTCCCTATCTGTAAAATCTGCCTTTTCCATTCTTATTTTGGCTTAACACTTGCTGTATAGCATTCTTTATTGCTGTTATGCTTCTTAAATATCTGCTTCCAAAATCACACTCTTCCCTTATTTCTTGAATTTATCCTGTTTCATCATCATCCCTCTCCACTCCACTTTGAATTATAGCTTTCCGCTTGTGTTATGTATATGAGCCTTAACTGTGTAACTCTAAAATATCCCTTCAAATCATGTAATCCTAAACCACCTTATCCCATTAAAATTATCAACTCATCCCACTTCACCCTTGCCCTTCTCCCCTCCCAGAAAAATTTCTTCAACTCTATTAATTATTGTCCATAACTTTTTCGGTGGTTGATAAAAGTATGCCTGACCTATATATAAAACTTAAGGGCCTAAAACATTTTCACTGTTTGTATTCTGCTGTTCATATCCATAAATGAGCTTCCAGTTTCTCAGTTTTGCATTATTTTTGTTTTTCCACATATCCTTAGCTGCCATAACAGAATCCTTTTTAATCCATACTCATAAATACTTTTATTGTGTCCCCATAAATATAGGTATTGCTGGACCAATTAATGTGTGGGTACTTAGTTTACAGGTATAGCCTTTGTTTTATCTTCATTAATTTTATATCCTCAATATGAGGCAAAAATCTGGTCATTCTGTGGAAATCTCTACATTTGACAGGTATGATGCTTTCCATTTGTTAAAATGGTGGCATCCCACAATTCTTTCAGAGTGGGTGGGGGTTACATTATTATGCATGCACATTTTATGTTAATCAGCATCCAGATTTCTGGCCAGTTGTGTCTACTTTCCACGGGCCTTTGTCCAGATTTGTGATGTTTCCAGGTTGAGAAGTATGCAGGTAAGGTTCACTTGAAGGTACCTCTGCCTTACATCTGAATCTCTGCAAATGTCTCCAATGTTACATGCTGAAAATGGAAAGCCAGCTTTTGAGAAATGGACAATTGTGGCATGTATTTGAATGAAAACAGACAGACAGACACACACACACTACCACAATGCAGATTGCACTTATTGCAGCGATGCAGCGATGGTAGAAGGACTATGCAGCATCTTATGCCCACTGTCTTCATTTGAAATATTCTTTGAGTCCATACTGATTCAAGTGAAAATATTTCATTTGGCTAATAGTGGGACAACTCTTTGTCTGACTGACTGGTAATTGTAAGTTGAGTTAAGGTTGTAATTTAGTTAGATGCCTTCTCTCTCTGTTTGGCATATTGTACAATTCTGTAAGTGCAAAGTATGTCTTTCAACAGAATAATAAATTAATTCTGCTATTTACTGATCTAATTGTTTTTTTTTTTTAGGATTTTACAGTTTTTGGTGGCAGCTTATCAGGAGCTCATGCCCAGAAAATTTGCAAGGTGGGTACAAGTAGCAGATGAATATTGTTTGTAAACTAAATTCCTGTTTTGTTTGTGGGTCCTGCTGTATGACAGTTGTCATAGATAACATCTTGGAATAATCACCATAATAACAAGGATTAAAAAAATGACGATTCATTGTATGATCATTCTTCACTAAATAAGCAAATGTGGAGTGCCCTGTACTTGCTGATTGCACTGATATATTTAAATACTGAAAGGAAAGTCTGCTAACTCAGAGAGAAGCTGAGGTAAACTATAGCAGTTCCTTCTGGGTCTTATGACATTACTGCTGTGTTTCCCACAGAGGATGATTGAAGGAAGGGTTTTCTTCCATGTTCATCAGTGGAGATCAATCCATCTGCACTGATCTTTCAACATTTAAACTATTCTAGCAGAAGTATACCTTTGAACCTCCCCAAACTAATAACTGCTGACAATTCAGGTGTCATCCAAATCCACCTGCCCCATACTCTTAGCAGTGGTTTAGTACTCGGTAATGAAAAGGGCACTTGGTAGTGCATCCAGAACTGTGTAGCTTGGGATTTTACTCCAAGCATTTTAAGGCATTAAAAAGATTAGCAAAAAAAAGCATGGGAGAAAGATGCTTCCTGTCTATATTATCCCAAGATTCCCACCATGTTTTTATTTATTTAACATTTGTTTACTGGAATAGTCCAACTGGGCTAATTACCAATTTTCAGCAGAGGCCTGGAGAGAAAAGCTTCACAGATAACAGACAGTTTATCGAACTACAAGAATAAAAAGTAGTACCTTTAAATATCGAACAGTAGTTTACAAGTAAAGAAAAAGAAAACAGAATAGCAATTTTCCAATACAGCACGTATAGGATAAAATTCTGCATTTTTATAGTTACTTACACTTGTGTTGGATTCAATATCAGCATTTATATATCAAGATGTTTAATTAGTTACTGCAGCATTGATGTTATAACTTTTTTGTATTGCAGTAATAGCTTATGAAATGCTAGCTGAGTATGAAGTTTTAGCTAAAAGTGCTTGCTTGAGTCTTAGAGTACAGAAAGTATCAGTTGTTTATACTCTAGACATTTAATATTAGGGCACTTAGTTATTGATAACACCACAATTGTAGAAAAGCAAAGAACAATTAGATGAAACAACAAAAGCCACTAAATCTAACAAGAAGTATTTATTTTACAAAATAGTACAAATCCAAAAACTCTAGCACCTCGGCTCCATAGCCTTCAAGGAGTAAAAAACACTACCTAATCACACACCTTAAATAGTATTCCTAAAAGCCCCTGATAGTACCAATTACAGAATTAAATAATTAAATAATTAAATTAAAAATTTCCAATTGCAATCTATGTCAAGTCCAGCAGGGGTCAGGGTTCCATATTTAAGAATAAATACAGTTTCTTTATACAGTAGTTTTTTCTTAATATCCAGACATTTATCATAGGGAGTTATTTGCTTCAAAATGGTACCCTTAAGTTCCCCTGGATCAGTATTATGATGTAACTTAAAATGCATAGCAAGACGGTGTTCAAGTCTAACATTCTTAATATCCCTAACATGTTCCTGTAATCTAAGCTTTTAGGAATACTCATTTGATGATAACTTGGTCAAGAGAACTTTGGCTGAGTCCTTTTGGTCACATTATTTTTGAAAATGTTGCAAATTGCTGCAGTATTGGGGGTAGAGTGGATCTGGTTTTGGAGTAAGATTAATTTTAAGTTTAGGTTTAGACAAAGTTAAGGTATTAGTTGGGTTTGGGGTTACAGGCAGTATGAGGTGTCCTGCATGGGGTATGGAATGGAGTCTTTTGCTCTCATAAAGTATTTTGCATATTTTCATGTATTTTTTTTGTTTCTTGCATTATTTATTTTTTTAACAAAGAGGTTTTAGAATTATTGTTTTTTTTACTGTAGAGTAAATTATTATTATATTTTTTTTTTACTGTGGAGTCAGTCAATTTGTTATCGGTGAGTTTGTTTGCAATTAAATAACCCAGGACATATTCAGTTTGCCTTCTCCTCGGAAAAAAAGTCACAGGTTGTTTTCTTTGGGTTTGCAGAATTGTCAGTTTCATCCTGGTGCACCCATAACACACATTTTTAAGTTGCAGGAATGCTGTCAGTTCCAGATGTTAGCCTTTGAATGGTTACTTTTGTCTTATTTACCTACAGAGTTCTTAATACTAATGGCATATGCTTTCTTTAAAAGGGAGATAGAAGTGTTTTCTTAGCAAGATTATTGATTTCTGCACCTATTTGACTAAAACTGTATAGCGTTATCTGAATGTCATTATTTGTATTATTTATTTCAGTTTGCTTAACAAGTGTATCATTTTGGGTCTGCATTAGGTGAGCAAACCCTTAAATTATCGAACACCTAAAGGTCGATCACAAAATATCGAACCCTTAACATCGAAAGCGTCCGTTTCCACATAGGGAAACAATGCTGTTGGCCAAATAAAAAAAAAATGTTTTAAACAGAAATGAAGTGAGGGTCTTCGCCCCCCACAACCCCCCTAACTAAATATACCAACTCCGAGATCGCTCTACAGCGGAGAAAGAACAAAATCTGCGTAACGGCCAAACAACTCATTTCCCTGTGTGAAAATGGCCGTTTGCAATTTTCAGACTTCAACATTTAGTGATCGAGCTTTAGATGTTCGATAACCTAAGGGTTTGATAGAGAATCTATCATTTCACATCAATCCTTTTGATGTTCCACCCAGGGCCGGTGTTAGCATTTTGGGGGCCCCCAGCAAATGTCAAGTTGGGGGCCCCCTAGGCACATCCAGTATAAGCATCACCTTAAAATTTAAAACAACCTAGGCCAAACACATTCTGGCTAACCATAACAAGGCCTAAGCATGAGCCTATTATGAAATGGGTGAACCAGAACTTTAGATGCATTTTCTCCACATTTTTACAGATGCATTTATTTAATTTTCTCTATATTGCTAAGGCATAATACAAAAATTAATTAAAATTTAATTTTTAATTTGAAAAAATAATTATTTTCTTGCTTTTACATAATTAATACCAAAATAAGCTTTAATTAGCTGACAGTCAAAGTAGTAACAGTCTATACCATAAATATCTAAAATACTTCCTACCCTTTAATGCTCACCTCAACTGCTGCCTACCTCTAACCTCACTTTCTGTCACAAGTCACTGCCATGCAGAGATCTCTATTGTCATCATAGGATGTTCTTTCATTATATGCCAAAGTCATACACATTCAAGTGACTGATGATATACATATACATAGCATGTTCTTCACCCCAGCCGTCAATATGGCCATGTATATGTGCCTTGTATGTTGTTGAGAATAACCTCTCTAAACACACCTTTGTTGCTCCTTTTCATTGGTCCCCTCTGCTCACTGTGTATAATTACTTTGTACACCTCTGGGGTCTGCACAACACTGCCCTTGACTGCAATGAGAAGCTATAATGTAATGAAACCTAAAGATCTAGATGTAACACACCTCCTAGCCCATACCACACACATTTCTATTTGTGCACAACCAATAATAGCTTTTGACACACACACATTTGAGCAGGGTGGTTTTAGAATGGGTGTGGTTGTAATAAGGATATTATAAAGGTTATTAATATCTCAGCGAAAAATTGATACATTTTTTCAACAAGACAAATTTGTTGTTTGTTGACAACAAGCAACACAAGCAGATGATTTTTTGTTCCCCATTTGAGTCCAAGGAAGGAAAGGGATTATCATTATCGTAGAGCACGAACAAGTAAAGTAATGAAATGTCCATATAAGAATATCTAAGTGTCTGAATATAATTATATATATGTTCTCTTTTATTGATAGAAATATATAATGTTGTTATTGCATTTTTTATGGATGCAGACAGAATAATGTCATTGATGTTTATCATTATTACACACACAACACACACACACACACACACACACACACACACACACACACACACACACACACACACACACACACACACACACACACACACACACACATTCATGCAGTAGCTTCAGCAAGCAGTACTGCCACAGCAAATTGGTAGAACACACCAGATTAGTCACCGCTGTTTAGCAGCAGAAGCAGTAAGATTTATCCCATTGAGATTATCCCATTGAGAAAATGCATCCAGTAATTCATAGTCCTACTTTCTCTTTGTTCATACTGATTTTGTTCATACTTGTTCATACTTTAAAAAGTCTCTTTCCATTTGCAAATCATTCATATTGCAATCATCACAGTCTGATTTGCAGCAGTCATTTCAGACATCTGAGTGTTTTATGTATTGTCCATAAAAAATATGTTTGAATTATGTTATTTTAGTAACTTTTAAAAAAATTATTAACATATTTACTTATTATTTATGATATTATTGCATTTATATATTTATTTAATTGATTATAAATTCTTTTAAGAAAGTTAAAACTGGAATATAGTTTATTATACCTCTACTAGAAACTATATCTGATGCATCAGAGAATCTAGCCCTGATGAAATTCGAAATCAGCTCTTCTTATCAGTCCCTCTAGTGCTTATATTGTTCATGTTCATTATCATCTTCATCCCTTCAGTCTCATATCATCATGAGGTCATATCACAGAGCATAATTAGTTAAAAATTAATACCTTTTTTCATCCTCATTTTTCCAGTCATTCAGTTTTTTTGGGCCCCCCACAGAAAGATGATTATGGGGCCCCAGCCCCCAGCCATGGTTTTGCAGGGACTTTGCTATGTAGTTATAGTTAGTGGGGTTAATGTCCGAAGAAAATGTCAGCTTTAGTTTAGCTAGAGCACTATGTCAGTAGTAAAATGTTAATGGCATTCTGATGCCTGTTGACAAAACACTGTTACTACAAACAGAAAATAACCAGAAATACCTTATAATTATAGTTATTTATAAAGTTCATAGTTTATTAAGTTATTAGACTGCTGCAGCCTTTTGTTGGTTTTTTAGATGTGACAAAAAAAATATCAGGATAAGATAAACTTTGTTGTTTGGCCCCCAGGGAACAGCCCCCAGCTAATCCACCGGTGGGTTCGCTGGTGCCTAAAACCGGCTATGGTTCCACCATATATCACTGCATAGGTATCCTCCCCTTTCCAGTTTGGAGTTACCTTATCAATGTCCTGTCTTTCTAAATTGGCAGCGGGGGGCATTTTGTGAAAAGTTCATCATCCTGCAGTGTCAGATTTTTTTTCTGACTGCGCTCCACTTCTCTGGCTGAGCTACATGCGGCATCAGTCCCCTTAGTGCATCTGCAAGTTCATAACTGTGTTCAACAAACCATCTTTGTGTAGGCCCCTACTGAGTGCTTTTTCATCTCTGGTTTCCTCCAGAGGGCACTTATTTAAGGGAGGGAAAAATGTGGAATTTAATCAAGATATCTCAATATCACGACTTCATAAGGGAAATACTGGTATTCAGCTGGATGTGCTGATGCCAGATTGTTTGTCTTTCAGGTGCATATATGGATCCAAGAAGATGCCAGCTCTGTGAAATGAAGGTTTTGACCTAAGTGTTACACAGATGACCTACATTTTGCTAATAGCATTGCTGGTGCAAAGGGACTGGCTAGGGAGGGGGGAAATTAGTGGCAGAGGTGCCCTGGCCCTCTGTCAAGGAATCCTTATTCTCTCGACACACAAGTGCATCTGTGAGAAGTCCCAGTATCGTATTCCAGCACACAGGAATTTTTGGACATGAATTCAGCCCAACAGTATCTAAACTGCAGCCAAGCAGAAAAGGTGTGTAGTCCTCACTCACTCTGGGCTTGACCTATTGGCACTGCATTACCATGCTTGCATGCTGATGGGGGAGGTCTGTTAGGAGCATATGTTAACTCTCCTAATCACATGTAGGACAATGGAGGATTAATGACCAAAGTCTTGGGCTGTTTCCTGAGCCTCTTGGTGTCGTTTTGGTGCCAGATGTGGGAGGAATTGAAAAGGGCTGTAAGAAACAGATGGTTTGATCCAGAAGGATAGGAGGACAAAATATTTAAAAAAAGGGCCAGTAAAAAAAAGATTTCCAAAAATAAGAAAACTTCTCTCTCACAGCAAAACCCTTGCTGTCTGCCTGTGTGCATTGGAAATGATGAAATGCAGTCCCAGGCTGATATAAAAGTCAGGTGCAACAAATTGCTGCTATCCATTAGCATCTAGTACTTATCTGGATCCCCTTCTCCCTTGACCATTTTCTTTGTACATGTATCTTCTTTCTACTACTGCATACTTTTTCTATTTTATAATTCACTGTCCCCACTCTCTCATCATCCCTTCCCCAGCAGGGTGCAAGGGAGTTTACAGGGTAAGTGATAAAAGATAATCGAATGTTTGAAGTGTATAATTATACTTTACCAACTGATGTGTGTTTATCTAACTGGTGCTTTGTAGCCATTGTTGCTGAGTCTAATTTCTACCTGTAATTGTACCTTCTAAGTATGACTTGCAATTATTGTTTGTACTTTAATTGATTTGTATCAGCAATTATAATGGTGACCAGTATTTGTTATCATAATTCCACTGTTTCATAAGGACTGAATGTTTTATTAGCATAACTCTTTACAAGTGGTGTTAAATAAGCTAGAAAGGTTATCTAAACTGTAAAGATCTATTAGCACTATCAAGTCCTTTCACTGTCAAAAAATAATTTGTTTGACTGTAAGTTAAAGTAAGTGCTTGTTAAAACTTAGGTTCTATTTAAAGTGCTTGTGAGGTTTGAAGCTATTTTTGCAAACCTGTCCTCCTTTATCCTTAATTGTTCAGTGTTACTTTGTTGCTCTGGTGCTAAAAAGCTGATTTTTGAAAGATTAATGTCCTTAATTTGTAAGGGTGTTAACAAAATGGTACTGTTTGTTTCCTTCTGAGGATATGGTGGTCCCCTCACAGCAACTGTATTACAGAACTTAATTTCTCTTATTTATGAAGAAACCACTTACAATTTAGTGCATTTACTGGTGGCACTATTCTGTTGCATATAATTCATCCCATGGTAATGTAATTTGCTTTCTACTGAACCTTGAATGCATCTCTTTTTCTCTTTCTTCAACAGGTTCACTGGAAATTTAAATACATACACACACACATCAGTCTCATCCAAATAGGCAGTGTGAGCCCATTCAATCCAAACACCATTTAATTAGGACAAACTGTTTTCCACCTCTGGCCTTGTGCTTTAACTAAGTGTTAAGAGGCATCCAGTCACCTGCATATTGACTAGTCTGAAGACAAGTGCTTCACTGTCATAGTTTGTAAGCAATAACCTTATAGCTGTAAACCCTCCTCCACTGACATCCTGCTGATCAGCTTTTACTCTCTTCTTCATAATAGACACTAACATTTACTCTTACTATTCAAACTATTTCATTCTCTAATATTTATTTTCAATTTCTCTAGACTTGTTACTCCCATTATTTATATTCTCCTGTATTTAGTGGAACAGCATGACTTCAAGGAAACCACCCTTGACCCCCCCTTCCTTTCTTATTTCTCCTTGCCTGAGACAGTTCCTAAACCATTTTCAGTTCTGAGCTAGTATTTGTGCACAGTCAACTTCAACTCAGTGCACTCAACTGTCTCTTTAGTGTCTTTTTATTTTTCTATAGAAGTGTCCCTGCAAGCAAATAGATATAACAGTAACAGTGATGTCTGCAGTTTGAGCACCAGTCTGTGGGCTATATTTGTATATAAATTAGAAATATTATGGCAGCCTGAAACAAAGAACTTTGTCCACTATAATAGCTTCATTGTCTTACACCACAGCAGTCCCATTGTTACTTTCTCATTTAGCTGTGCTTAGTTAATTGTATAGTCCACTGTCTCCCTTTCTTAAGTTTATTTCTCTTCTTAGGTAACCACTTTTGAGTTCTCAGCTAATATTTTCCAGAGCTGAACCACTGCATTCTGGATTACTTTTTCTCATTGTTTTGCTGGTCTGTGGGAGTTGAGGTAATCTTTTGGACTTTGAAATGCAAAGTTCATAGAAACCTCCTTACATTACACAGTTGTTAAAACGGTTAAGTGCAATTTTTTGCTGTTATCACAGTAGTCAGGTCAAGGTGATATCGGACTAACTCTCCTACTAAAACTGTGTCCTACAGCAACAAAGCCTAGAGATTCATCGACGAGCACAAAGGTCTTTTACACTGCATTGTTCTTTTTACTTATTTCTCAGAGATTTGTGGCTGTTTACATTAAGTCACTGTGTTCTCTGTCTCTTGACATGTTTTCAACCTACATCGTTCACCCACACTTATGCTTGGTCTGACTCCACTCCTCTACCCTACCCCCAAATTCCAACCACCCCCTCTTACTCTATATTTGTACTTCCATAGCACCACTTATATATTTCTCTAACCAATACCATCAGTTCCCTCCAATAGAAACACAATCAATACAATTACTCCAAATAGTAACACCCACTTTAGTTTACCACACAAGACTCGCGCAAATTGTTTTAATCCTTGCCTCTTATAACTATCAAATTACATCTCTACAACCAACCCACTACCCTCCTAACATTTTTTTATCCTAATGTACAACAAAGATAAAACCCAAGATAAATAAGATGCCCCTAAGTCAGATTATTCTACTGTTTCTCCTCGGTCTACTAGTCTTTATCACCAGTTATCAAATCCACCTCCTTCAGATACTTAGGACTTCAACCAATCCTCACAAAGAATATCAACATCTACCTGATCTGTCTTTCTCCATAACACCCTATCTCTACAAACATACCACATCTGATTTATTTTTCTATGAATATCTTAAACCTAAACATCCAAATTTACGATCAAATGTCAAACCAAGATCAAAATGCAACTGGCCACACTCTTCCCTCTGTAAAATATCAATCCAAAAAATTAGCTGAGATATTCATTGCAACCCTGGTCCCAGTGTTCATAAAACCATCACTTCAACTCCAAAATAAAGCAGTCACCTAATGTATCTCAGCAAAAACAGAATCCAAACTCACCTTACTAAATATGAACCTAAGAAGTATGTGCAATAAACTCCATGACATATATACTTGTCTTGTCACATGCATTTCTAATATAGTCATAGCTACTGAAACCTGGTTAAAAAAAAGAAATAAAGGATAATGAGATCACTCCCCAGGATACAATATACTCAGGCATGACAGACAAAACAAGTGTGTAGGTGGTGTAACAGCCATGTATAAAAATTCCCTAACATTACCCTCCTTTCACAGGAAATACCCAGATTTACCAAAGCTGACCTACTAATTCCTAAAAATCAACAATTGGAAATCTATATGTTTAACAGCAGTTTATATACCACCAGAGAATAATGTTGATACCTCTGAAAGCATCTTATATTGGATATCCCAACAAAGTAACCATGAAACTATAATACTTGGAGACTTAATTACAGACTGGCAATTCATAAATTGTACTAACCCCACTGAATCCACAAACTTATACAATGTTAGACAAGTAATAACCACTCCTACTTAGAATCAGTAAAACTTTAGTTAGATACTCAACATTAGATTGGATTTTTAATAACAAACCAGATGAACTGACAAAAGTAGGCTGCTTCTCAGATAGCATAAGTGACCACATACCAACATATGCTATTAGAACTCACCATAACCAAGATAAGCATGTTATCTATAATCAAATATGAAATACAGCCAATTTCAGCAAAGATAGTTTAATTGAAACACTAAAAAATATAACTGGAATGTGCTTGGAACAAGGCTGCTAGATACTGCTGTAGATCACTTTAATAGCATAGTCTTACAGACATTAAATAATGTAGCACCAGTACATAATAAAAGAGTAAAGTCCAGCCCCGCACCATGAGTGACAAAGGAAACAAAACATCATGATAAAAAGGATAAAGCCTGGAAAAACTGGTATGAAAATAGGACTCAAAATGCCCTCCAGCAATTTAGACATCTTAGAAACCTTGCAAAACTCCATGTCAAACAGGATAAGCAAACATACTATACCAACCTACAAGACAAACATATAAACAACCAAAACTTTTTTTGGTCATCACTAAATAAACTACTCCATCCTGGCAATACCACTAGTACCTCTCCAAAAACAGACAGTATAACAGACCCTATCCCATACAGTTTAATTCCTACTTTATACAGTCAGTATTATCTCTCTTAGCTACTAATACATCTGCTCCCCACACTGTACCCTTGTCCAATCAAAACCACCTACAGCTCTTCATATTTAGTCCAGTATGTACGTCACTCATAAGAAAGTTGCTCTTTAAACTAAAACTACTTCTGTAGCTGTAGACAAGCTATCATCAGACTACCTAAAAATGGCTCCAGAAGTCATAGCTTCCCTGTCTCCATACTAATTAATTGGTCCATAGCAGAAAGATACGTCCCATCACTGTGGAAAAAGTCCTACATCATACCACTGCACAAAGGTGGCTCATCTCCAAAATTTAATAACTACAGATCAAAAGCGATTCTCTCCCTCATTTCCCAAATATTAGAGAAATGCATCCATATGCAGCTGATGCAATACCTAACCTCAAATAAACTGATGTCAGAAACACAACATAGCTTTAGGTCCCTGCACAGCCTCACTACTGCTTTACTGTATTTTACCAATATAATAAACCAACATAGAAATGATGGTCTGCTTGTGTCCACCTTGTTCTTAGTCTTGTCAAAGGCATTTGATACTGTCTTGCACCAGCAACTGCTCGTTCGACTCTCTTCAATAGGACTTTCACAGTACTCCTTGTTGTGGTTCCTTGGTTACCTGTCTGAAAGGCAACAAGTCATTAAATGGCAACATACCTACTCATCCTTTCAGTTGCTATTGGTGCCCCTCAGGGCTCTATCCTGGGTCCTCTACTATTTAATATATTTATTAATGACCTCCACACCTACACTCAGCTTGCCAGTTTAGTTCAGTATGCAGAGGACTCAACATTTAATATGTGCGACCTCAACAATAAATAAGCTCCAAGACATTAACCAAAACTCTTTCTCCTCTGTAGAAACCTGTCTCAAAGAATCAAACCTCCTACTCAACCCCAGGAAAAAAAAAGTTAATGCTTTTCACCTCAAAAAGTTGCCAAAATAAAAAGCAATCATTTAAAATAAAGTCAGCAAGTAATACTGTCATTGAAACTGTAACTCACAGTAAATTTCTATGTGTTATAATAAGTTCATAGATTAGTACTAGGCTAACTGCCCTTGTGAGCCATTTTAAGCCTATCCAGTTATCCCTTGTGAGACTCAGACCCTGCACCTTGTGTTTGTAAGGCAAACACCTTAACCATTAGGCCACCCTCTTAACCCCTAAATGACAGTCTTAAGTATGACCACCGTATACTGCACACCATTAAATATACACACCAGAAACTAGGGTTCCTTTGTAGGATCGATGGATTCCTAACAGATATTGCAAGAAAAACTCTAGCTACCACCTTCTTACTGCTGACTCTCTTATACACCCCTTCTGTCCTAACAAACATAAACAGTACTTAAAGAAAGAAACTTGCCTCCTGCTACAATAAAATAGCTAAATTTGCCACCAATCTCCCTCATAGGACTCGCCATTGTCTTAGCTTAAAGCAATTAAACTGGTTTGAACTGCACAACAGTCTAACATATTCACAACTGGGACAGCATACAAACTCATTCATCTTCCAGAAAAATGCCCTGCACTACAAAACGTATTACTACTCTACTGACCAGCAACGGACTGCTGTTCTAGTAACAAATTCTTATTACTTACAAATAAGTCAAACAATGTTGCAGGAGACTCGCTGTACTCCCAGTGCAGTTCTAAACTGTGAAATAGTATCCCCATGCAAACAGAATTCTCCAACAAGCTCAGTAGTTTTAAACCACTGCTTAAACAACATCTTAACCAATACTGGTCCTTTACATGCTCATCACAGGGTTAAAACTTTTTCTCTGTACAGTACTATTCAAATACTCTTCTTAAACTTAATATTCTCAACCCCTTACTGAAATGACAAAACCATTTTTATACATAACTGCTGCCAGTACAGTCCAATAAGTTGCACATCTGCTTTCTCTTTAACTTCCACCTTTGTAAAATCTTTGAATGTGTATGTATAAATGTCACTACTGTTTATGTATAAATGTAAATAGAAATATAACTACTGTTTGTGTATAAATGTAAATAGAAAGTAACTACTGTTTGTGTATACACATAAAGAGAAATGTAACTACTCTATGTTTGATTGGAATTTAGTGTAATGCATTGTAAGCAAAATTTTCTCCCCAGGCCTCAGCTGAAAATGGGTATTACCCAATTGGACTTTACTGGTAAACAAAGACAAATAAATAAACAATAAATGTATTTCTTCCACCAAAGAACACCTTAATAGAAACATGCATATGCATCTTGGTCCTTTTACCAGATCTTCAATCATAACTTTTATTAACATGGATGTAAAGGTTTGTTAAAAACAATGGAATTTGTACAATTTTGTATAGAAGACCACACAACAAATGATTCCTTTTTGTTTGCTACCAGCTCTTGTGTACCCAATTTAATAAGATCTTTATCATAGCTAAAATTTTTGTGAGTGAGCTGACTGTGTTCTGAATGGGATGGATTTAGTAAGGTAGCAGGGGAAGGATAGAGGCTACGATGAGAAACTTGTACAGTCATCCTTGGATAAGGTCCATTGTGAGTTGGAATGGGAGAAAGTATAAAAAGGAATGTAAGGAGGAGATGAGGGAGGTTTATTCTGTCATGAGATATGCCCCATTTGTAGAAAGAATAGTAAGGATTTCAAAGAAAGATTGGAATATTATTTTGGCCAGTGGTATATTAGGTGAAAGACTGCATTGTGTTTTAAAAGTTGCTTTCAACATTCGGATAGATGAGTACATACAGAAGTTAGAAGATTTTGAAGGTAATAATTTTAAGGGATTTAGTGTTTTTAAATATAAGGTTGAGACATCTTGTTGTATTATAAATGGAAGTAAATATGTCCCTGTTAAGATTTTTATGATAGTTATGTTAAGGCAATAGTGTTTTGTTTAAAATGTTCTTGTAATTTATATTACATAGGACTAATTATATGGCCATTTAGGTAACATATTATAATATCTAACAGACATAATAAGTCTCATAAAAGCCCTATTGCCACTCACTTTGAAAAAAAATATTATTCTGATAATTCTGGCTTGAAGTATTTTATACTGTTTCTTCTTCTTCTGGCTTTTTCCCGGTTAGGGATCGCCACAGCGGATCACCTGTCCGCTCATGATTGGCAGTGGAATATTTACGGAGTTGACTTCCCAGCCCGGCGCCCAACCTTCCACAGAAGGCACACACACACACACACACACACGCACTCATGCCTAGCGCCAATTTAGTGTGTCCAGTCCACCTGCAGCATGTCTTTGGGATGTGGGAGGAAACTGGAGCACCCGGCGGAAACCCACGCGACCACAGGGAGGACATGCAGACTCTGCACAGAAGGCACCCCAGCCGAGGATCGAACCGGAAAACCTCTTAAGCATTATAATTATGTATATGTTAATTTATTTGAAGTTATATTACAGAAATAACTTCTTATTTTTAAATCTAATATTTTTCATGGATGACTTAATCATGTGATTAAGTATTTATTATAATTAAGTAATTATACAAAGCAATGTCATTGGTTCCTGAGGAATTTAAACAAGTACTTATTTATGGTTTAATTTATTGGATGCAAGAACCAGTAGAAGGCTAATGGCTGAGGTGCTACTTCATTTTTTTGTTTTAATAAAAGTTATGTTTTAAGATCTGGTAAAAGGACCAAAATGTGTTTGTTTGTACCATTGAATCTCTTCCCCAATAGCTTATTGATTATTCCCCTTCTTGTATTGGAAGACACCAATATAGAGAATTAAAATCCACAGATGTGGCCGCCATCCTGTGGGGAGCAAGATATTTTTTTACAGTGAGTGTATGTTTACCTTTGTTGGGTAGAAGGAGTGCTGTAGGACCCAGCCATTCTGTACCTACAGCAAGTACATTTTCACTCGTGCACCACAAGAGTATGGAGCACTTCATGGCTAGACTGATTTTTCTGAGTTCCCTTTGTGTACAACCTGTACATTTGAGCCTTCACCAGAGAGTGCTTTCTGCAGCAAAGCTAAAGCATCACCCCCTTCTGATATGACCAAGCCATTGTCGGCCATTCACATTCATCCCTCCCCAACCAGCTCTTCTATTGCTGGGGGTCAGTAATCAATCCTGGGCCAGATGGAGACTAGTCAGGGCCCCATCCTTTCACATCATGGAACCAGCTCCTGATACTTATTTTTTAATTCTTATATTCACTGATAAAGGTAACAAGGTGCTGACTTGATTATCATGGCTATTGAGGTTCGAAACTAAAAAAAATAAGACTCATAGTTGCTTTATATACATACAGCTTCGTGAGAGGTGATGAAACAGAAAGACATCCCAAAATTAAGATTAACCCTAGACCTTAATGGCAGTAGCCCACAGTACATTCTAGTAACAAACTCTGAATTGAGTATGTAATGCTATTTAGCCAGAATTATGTTACTGATTGTAAACAGTACATGAAGAAGGTCTTTAAAGGGAAGGAAAAGGCCTGTCTGTATAGTTCTGCGCACCTCATTACTAACGGGAAGCAATAAAAATGCATGTAAACAAAGGGGTTTTGTATGTGAAGTATCAAATCCAACTGAAGATAAGGAACTCTTGCACTGCTTCAAGAAGGATGTCTTCTCCAGACACTGCTAATGATTGCTTAAAAGTTTTATATAAAGTTTAATTTCACAAAAGTTAGTATATAGTACTTTAAAGATTAGTTATATGTTTGAGTTATTTTAAGAAAAAAGAGGCATGTCTATAAGAAGCACAGCTGAAATGTTTGAAGAGTCACTGGGCGTGTATGACCACAAGTGTAAATATGGATGATGTTGAGAACAATCAGATCTGATGACTTGTGGTGCTGTAAAAGATTATGAGCCTGTTACTAAAACGCTTACTGTCAGTGTGAGTGACTTACTGCTGTAAGCTTGCTTTATAGATATTCCTTACACCAGAATAAGTCACTTATGCTAAGAGCAAGTCTTTTGGAATCTAGCCCCATGGCTAAATTGACTGGTTTTCTAAAGAGAATTGATGGTGGTATTGAGTGGATTTGTGAACAAACTGGGACCATTTTGTCCTTGAAGGGTAAGAATGATGTGAGGGAGTAGTTTATGGAGTTTGATGTAGAATTGCCAATGGTAGGACATATATTGGTTGAGATGGAAGACAAAGTTTGGAGAAACAAGTTGTGAGTTGTGGAAGTCCCAGAGAGAGTAAAAGATTGAACTTTGTATTGCACATAACAATAACATTTTTATACGAGTGATTTCTGAACAAGTGTTTTCAGTTGAAAAAAAGCTTATCATCTTCCTTCATTGGTGGCAGATATGGCAGTGAGGTGACATAGAAGTATAAGAAATGATTAGTACAAAGATCATGTAGCATACTGACCACCAAGAGTGTGAACCTTAGTTCCTGGAAAAATAGTTTTACCAGAGAAGCACATTTCCTTTTGCCTTCAGGGAGAGGATGACTACTTCATGTTCTAAAAACAGTATTCTGGGGGTTGCTTACAGGTGTGTATGTTAGGAAGGTGTGATGGATTTGGTAAGTTTTTTTTTCCTTATCTGTAGGTAAGCTATTTGTGTTTATTGGGTTCATTCCATATTGTCATTAATCAGAATGCTCTTTCTTTTTCCGTAGATCATGGACCAGGCAGTGATGGTTGGAGCACCTGTGATAGGTGTGAATGACTCTGGAGGAGCTCGTATCCAGGAAGGAGTGGAAAGTCTGGCTGGCTATGCTGACATTTTCTTGGTGAGAAACTACAAGACTACATGTTACAGTGTTCATTAAAGGATACATTTTTAATCTATAAATGTTTGCATTTTTCTGAGCAGACTCCACTGATGTTGACCATTGTTCCTGGCTTACTATATACTGTATACTGTCCTTGATGGCTCTTGAGGATATGGAAATGGGAACCATGATGCATATCTTCTCATAGCACCATTGCAATGCCACTGTCTGGCTTCACAAAATAAACCACTCCATGCTGCATACTGTGAGGTCATGTGATAACTGTGCCATAAGTCTAGTGTAAAAGACCTAGATATTTTCCCCGGTGTAGGAGAAAGGTTGATTATATACCCTGTCCCATCTTTCTAGGCTGGTAGGGGGACATGCACCACTCTTAGGGAATCCATGCCATCAGTGTATCAAACAGATATTGCTTTCTTTATTTATTATTTATTAATTTATTTATTTTACATTTGTTAACCGGGATGGTCCGACTGGATTAATGTCCGTTTTCAGTGGAGGCCCGGGGAGAAAAGCTCCAAGGTACATGTACACAATACAATTATCAAAACAATTGGTGTATGGCATATATACCCAGGTTACATTTACTGATAGGTTACAGAACAAAGCAATACAACACCACATAACGCCTGAGGCTTACATATCAATGCAAGTATGTATAAACAGGTAGTAACAGCATATTACCTTCAGGATTAAGAATATATTGAGTAGTTTTAGTTATGGTTTTGACCATTGTGATATTGAGAGGGGTGTCTGAAGAGAGGACACTTATAGAGGAGAGGCGTGTGAGATGGACAGGGCGCTAGTCAGGGTTGGTACAGGGACATATCCAGTGTGATTTAAAGTAATATTTAATCTTGTTTTTGAATACGGTTAGTGAAGGTTCTAGGGTCAGGTCTGGTGGTAGTGAGTTCCATATCTTTCCGACAGAGTTAGCAAAGAGAGAGTCACCAGCAGCGTGGTTGGATTTTACTGTTTGAACTAGGAATTTGGTGGAGGAGCGGAGTGGTCGATTGTTGCTGTAGGGACAGATCATGTTTTTTAGGGCAGGGGTATTTTCTGGTCAGTAGAGGATTTTATGGGCAACTATGAGCTGGTTGAGTTGTAGAAGGTGAGGTAGTTCAAGCCAGCCTAGGAGATTTAGGTTGTGGCAGTGGTGGGTTCGGTAGGGTGTACCAGTAGCAAATCTGTCAATATGGTTGTAACAAGATGATACTTTATTGAGATCAGTTTTGCTCAGGTAAGAGAAAAGAGGAGAGGCATAGAGAAGGGTAGATAGTAGATGGGAGCGGGCGATTGCAATTCTTGCGGGTGGGGTGAGGAGTGATTTGATCCTATAGAGAGAGACAAGTTTTTTATTGATGGTTTTTATAGTTTGATTGATGTGCATGTCGAACCTGAGATTATTATCAATTGTGACACCCAAGAGTTTAGACTGAGTTTCTGGGGAGATAATGGTCCCATTACTAGCTGTTATGCTGAAGAGTGGCGGGGTGAACCTACGTGTAGGGGAGAAGAGGAGTAACTTAGTTTTGTTGGGATTTAGGATTAGATGCTAGTTTAGTAGTCATTTTTCAACCAAGTTAAAGGTGTCTTGGGTTATTGTGGTAAGATTTGTTGGGTTAGTGGCAGAACAAATCAAGGTGAAGTCATCTGCTTATTGAATGCAGGCAGCCTCCGGTATGATTGTGCTAAGATCATTTATAAAGATGGAGAAGAGAAGGGCACCTAGTATTGAGCCCTGGGGGACTCCTAGTCTGATGGAGAGGCATGAGGATAGCTTTACTCTGCCACAGGACAGCTTGCTGCCTGCCTTGTAGGTAGGAATCAAACTATTGGAGTGCCTGATTGTCTAATGTGAAGGCCTTCAAGGTGTTCATTAGCATTTTGTGATCGATCATGTCAAAAGCCTTGGAGAGGTCTAGGAAGAGTGCAGAGGTAAGTTTGTTATTGTTACGGCTGTGGTTTATAATGTTAGTAAAAGAGAGGAGGGCTGATGTAGTGCTATGATTTGGCCTAAAGCCATGTTGAGAGTTGGATAGTAGTTTGTTCTGTGTGAGATAGTTCAAGAGATGAATATGAACACACTTCTCCATAATTTTCGCTAGTGGTGACAAAATAGCTATGGGCCTATAGTTAGACAGTTTGGTGGAACTGCCCCCCTTATGAAGAGGTATGACATGTGAGATTTTCCATATGGCGAGGATGATTAGAATTGAGATTATTTATATGAGATATAAGACATATGAGATATAATATGAGAATTATTTTTGTTTGTGCTGTTTTGGTCCCTGCTACTTCTCTCCCTTCAGTCTGTTTATCTTCTTCTTCTTTCCAAATCAACCCAGCTTATAGAAATTGATGTCTTCCATTTTGGGGGGGAGCAGACCCCAGTACAGATTCACATTCCTGGTATCCCTTGTAGTTTGAGGTCCATGCTAAAGTAGAGAAGGTTGCAGCCATATCCTTAATGGGTTCTGAATATTCGATGCAAGCATAGTACATTCCTATCTTGGCCAAAACATTCAGTCTGTAGTTGTGTGTATCTCTCTGTGTGTCTTTCTCTCTTTCCCCTTCTCCCTCTCTCTGTCACTCTCTCCCTCACTCTCTGTTTCTCTCTGTGTCTCTCTCTGTCTCACTGTTCTGTCTCTCTCTGTCTCTGTCACTCTCACTCTCTGTCACACTCTCTCTCTGTCTCTCTCTCTCTCTCTCTGAGACACACTCTTTCTCTCTCTCTCACTCTCTGTCGGTCTGTCTCTCTCGCTATGTCACTCTCAGTCTCTCTGGGTATCACTCTCTCTTTGTCTCACACTCTCTGGCTCTCACGCTCTCTCTGGCTGTCTCTGTCACTCTCTCTATCAGTCTAGGTCTCTCTCTCTCTCTCTCTCTCTGTTTTTCTCAGTCGGTCTCTCTTGGTAGGTCTCTCTCTCGGTAGGTCTCTCTCTCTCTCTCTCTCAATCGGTCTCTCTCTGTCTCTTGGTAGGTCTCTCTCTCAGTCGGTCTCCCCCTCTCTCAGTTGGTCTCTCTCTCTCTGTCGTACTCTGTCAGTCTCTCTCTCTTGGTCTCGGTCTCTCTGTCTCTTGGTCTCAGTCTCTCTCTCTCTCTCTCTCTCTCTGTCTCTTGGTCTTGGTCTCTCTCTCTCTCTCTTTCTCTCAGTCTTGGTCTCTCCCTCTCTCTCTCTCTCTCTCTCTCTCTCAGTCTCGGTCTCTCTCTCTCTCTCTCTCAGTCTCGGTCTCTCTCTCTCTCTCTCTCTCTCTCACTCTATCTCTGTGACTCTCTCACTCTCTCTCTCTGCGACTCTCTCTCTCACTCTATCTCTGCGGCTCTCTCTCTCTCTGTCTCTTACTCTCTCTCTCTCTCTCTCTATCTATCTCTGTGTGTGTCTCTCTGTCTGTCCTTCTGTCTCTCTCTCTCGGTCTCTGTCTTTCTCTCTGTCTGTCTCTCTCTCTTTGTGCCTCTGTCTCTCTCTCTCTCTCTCTCTGTGCCTCTCTCTCTCTCTCTCTCTCTCTCTCTCTGTGTCTCTGTCTCTTTCTCTCTCTGTCTCTATCTGTCTCTCTCTCTCGGTCTCTGTCTCTGTCTCTCTCTCTCTCTCTCACTCGGTCTCGGTATCTGTCTTTCTCTCTGTCTCTCTCTCTCTGTCATTCCCTCTTCCTCACTGTCACTCCCTGTAAATGTCTGTCACTGTCTGTGTCACCTTTACACCAGTATGTGAATGCTAAACTCATTCCTTTACACAGGTGGTTCAGTACATCACCTAGGGCTAGTCCATTATCTTCACCAGGAGTCGCTTTGCAAGGATTAGCTCCACCCACATCCTCCCCACAGTGGAAAATTTTCACTGACCACTCATCACCTCTTTTCATTCCCACATATCATGAGTTCTGGTTCACTGATTGCAGCTTCCATTACACTTTAATTAATAGCACATTTTTCTCTTTTTTTAATTTATTTCTTCCCAAATACTTTTCACCCCTATCCCCGACAAATCCTTATATCCTGTTGACCTTTGCATTGACTCCCCTGTCCCCCAGCATCCCTTGACACTGAAAGCGAGCCATACATCTCTCGGGCATCATCCATTGCAGGTTGAGATATTTATGAATCCTAAAACCCTTTTCTCCACTGGCTGGAGGACTTGCACTGCCTCCTCCTATAGACCAGTGCAGATACACACTTCTTTACACTTGGGATCCCATCTAGATTACTATACATGTCTTGATGGGCTTTTGTCACCTGCAGTTTTGTGGCTGGACTCTGGCATCTCTCTTTCTCCTGCTGGAGATGATTGAGCTGGCATCAACTGCTTACTCACATCCTCTCCCAGCAACAGGCCTGCTAGTCAAATTGCATCATTTTGAAGGTAGTAAGTGCCAAAGTGCTACAACGTTGGCTGTGATTGATACCACTTTTGTCTGCTTTCTTTGTTAAGATCTGAAGTGTTTGGTAATTAAAATGCTTGAATGTGTATGTAAGAAATTAGATATCATCTGCTGTGTTTTTCAAAAGCATGAATCGCTTGGGGAATATAGCTATAATGTGACTTGAAAAATGATGTTCTTTTTTGGTTAGAAATAACAGGCGCATATTAAAGAAACTAAGTTGCCCCATATACCTGTATACATCTCTCTTTTTTAACCAAGTGGAACTCATTAGTCTACTTCTCAACCGTTTGTGAAACAGATGATCAGTACAGTGTGACAAAACTGGCAAAATGTGGGACTCTTGATTGGACTTGTCTGAAAACTCACAGAAAAACTACAAATAATTTTGTAATTTTTTTCTGACAATAGAGCATGCAGGTTGGTAGAAGTTCATACTTTACAAGAGAAATGGAATTGTAGAATTGTACAGTGTAGTATGTGCAGGAATTAATAATATGGAAAAGTAGAAATAATTGAGAACAGTGGAAGAGCTCTGGTGGTGAATTAAGGAAAACATGAAATGAAGCAAAAATTCAGCTGTTAGAAAGCATGCCAGTCATAGTCATCATGAAGGTAATTTAGGGGCTAGAGTAAGGAGACTGGAAATGCTGGACATGTCTTTATTCAAAGAGAAATTGGTGGTTGACCTAACTGCACAGTTTTGCATTGGGGAGATATTGGGAAAGGTAGCCTTAGAGGGAAGGGTAATGGGAACATGAGTAGCAGCTGAAAGGATATATATAGCTCAGGACGATATTAAGGTGTACTTTATCACAGACAGAGTAGTAAGACCATTAAGTATTTCCTGAGAAAGTGAAATACTGTAGGTCACCAGAGGATTTCTGTGTTTAATACTGAAGAAGAAAAGCCATGGGGAAGGGGAGGGCATCTGCATGAGGTTAGGTGAAGCACTTGGCAAGACATAGTAAACCACTAGGCTTCAGCTAGCTGTTTTAGCATAAAGAAGAAAAGCCATGACTATGACCCTGGTGATGTGCGTGCAGTTATTGGCTCAGGCATCGGTTAGAACTGGCATAAGGAGGATGAGCAGTGCCCATTCTTGTGGGGGACTGGGGTGAACTGTGATCATCCAATGTCATAATCCTTCAGAGAAGGTATAATGTTACAGTGGATTACCCTGAACTGGGCATTCCAGCCAAGTAAGTGGTAGTTTCCAAAATGGAAGTATGAAAGAAAAAACATGGGGCTTCTTACACTGACATCTCTAAAATTTTGTTGAGCGGTGTGGAATATTGTCTTTTATCAGAAGGATTTTAAAATGCTAAAATGAGAGACAAACCTCATAAAATGCAGTAGTTGAAGGTTATGCCCTTAAATTCTTATGGTTGTTTTCATAGGTGATCCAGGAGCAGTATCCAGGTGTTTTAGTAAGAGAAAGAAATTCAGTATTTCGAGCCCATAAAGTGGAATCCTGAGAAGAGCGAAAGCTCAGAAGTGCGAAATTCAAAACCTCGAATACCGGAGGTTTTGAATTTCGCTCTTTTGAGGTTTCGCTGTGGTTATGGATTCAGGTAAATGTGTATGTGTTAAGGGTTTTGGGTAGGAGCTGTGGTTTGTGTCAGTGTGCTTTGTTGCTGTGATGTGTGTGTGCAAGGAGAATGTAGCTTGTGTGGTGGTGTTTTGTGTGTGTTTGTATGTATTGCGACCTTGGAGTGAGAATATTTAAGTGTTGGGGGAGGCGCAGCCCCCCACATGGGTGTTGCAGGGGGGCTTTCCCCCCTACTTTTATGTAGTAGAGAGCTTGTGTTTGTGTGTGGGGAGGAAGGTGTGTGTGTGTGGAATGGAAGCGTGAAATTCAAAATCTCCAGTGTTTCACGGTTACGAGTTTTCGTGGTTTTAAAATTTCAACTTTATAGCTTCTAAATACTGAATTTCGACATTTAAGTATATATATATATATATATATATATATATATATATATATATATATATATATAGTTGTGTGTGTGTGTGTATGTGTGTGTGTGTATATATATATATATATATATATATATATATGTATATAGTTTTATATATGTATATATCTATGTATGTATATATATATATATATATATATATATATATATATATATATATATATATATGGGATCCGTACAGATCCCCAAATGCACTTTCCACTGAAGTAGAAATCACCGAGCATACTTAACCGAAAGTGATGTTCACCGAAGCAGCACTTTCGGATAAGTATGCTCGTTTTGCTGGTCGTACTATGGTGTGGATAAAGGAATATTCCCTTTTCCCCACTGTAGTGCATACACGGAGTGAGAATATTAAAGTGGGGAGGGTGTGGGGAATGCAGCTTTTTTGGTAAAGTATATTCGGTGATAATGGATTCGGACATTTGATCTTTTGATCAAAAGTCCTAGATCCATATGTATATATATGTATATGTATATATATATATATATATATATATATATATATAGATATATATATAGATATAGATATATATATATATGTGTGTGTGTGTGTGTGTTTACTATCATTTTAGTGAACGACATGCTGTCAGCAGTTATGTTGCCAAAAATCAGAATGTCGTTCTCAAAATGAAAAGTAAGTTGGATAGTCGAACACACTTATGCGAATGTACTACAGCTTTCGCATAAGTGTGTTTGACTATATGTACGAGGTCGCGGTACAGTGGGGATAGGAAATTCATCCATATCCCCACTGTAGTGCGATCACAGAATTGGAATAAATTAGTAGCAGGGAGGTGTGGGGTGCACAGGAGCGTGCATGAGAGCCCCCCCCCTCCAAAAAACGTGATATGTTGTATAGGAGTTTGATTTACATCAGCTCCTATACAGCTATCAAGTCACTTTTTTGGCAACAGTGTTGACTCAGATGTGTCCATCATTTGGGGCAACATTGTGTACACTCGAAATGTTTTGTTTTGGTTTAACTTTTTGTTATTTCGAACGGCAAATGTTTTGCCATTCAAACTAACAATAGTAAACTATATATATATATATATATACATACACACTCACACACACACACACACACACACACACGCGCACACACACACACACACACACACATACATCTGTATTTAAAACTATGTATATACACGTGTATATATATATATATATATATATATATATATATATATATATATTTTATATATATATATATATATATATATATATATATATATATATATATATTTATATATAAAAACAAACATAGTTAATGTTCATCTTGTTTCACTGTTGCAGTCATCACATTTGGGTTATCTCTGCCAGGGTAGCCCTCAGTCAGCCTGAATACCAGAGGCGTAGTATTTCCCCATCGGTTGCCGTCGCTCCAGGACTGACATCAGGTCGTCAGTAGTATAAAATAAGACGGTCGACGCCATTACATCAGTCTTTCTTGCCGAGGAGCCCAAAGCAGTCCTCATGAGAGCCGGTTGGCCACTATCTGAGTTTTTGTTTTCTGAAATGAAGTTGAAGTCTTCTAAAGCTAAGTATCCCGTTGGGGATTCTTTTTTCTTGTTCTAACTAATGTCAGAAAAAGTTAACAATTGTCTCGCCTGTGGAAAGCAAATACCACACCGAGACTTTCATTCTTACTGCGTCACTTGCTTAGGCCCAGACCGCAATGTTCCCCCGCTGTCGCTTTTGTGCTGTATTCAATGGCAGAACTGTACATTATCGGTCCCTTATTGTAGCTAGATATTTTCGCTCTCAGTCCTCGAATTCCGATATGGCTTCAGTAAGCCATCCGACAGCAGATCTTCCGAAAAAACGTAAGGATAAAGACAGAGACAGACCGCACAGGTCCAAACCTACCAACAGCGCTTACGTTAAGCTACTCGTCAGTTCTCCTGTCCTCAGTGAAACCCCTGATGCCCGCTTCTGTGGATTAGCAGGCCGCTACCAAGACCCTTTCAGAGTCCGGTATGCCTCAAGACTGTTTGTCGACTAAGGATCCTGCGGATGTCTCTACCTTGGATGGGTCTGGAGCCACTGAACAGGCACTGGCTGCCGAGGAAGCACTTCTCACTACTGATTCTCAACACAGACCGACGGCTTCTTTTGCGTCTACCGTTCTTTCGAAAACTAATGAGTTTCTAAGGCCCAGGGTACGAACCACACACAAGAAACCGACGACCCAATCTCAGGCACATGCTTCCTTGCCTCAGTTTCAAATGCTTAAAATGGTGGAAGACCTTATAATGCTGATCAGGGTAAGCCAAGCTACCCCTTCCAAAAGACAAAGAGATTTGTCCCCAGTAGTTTTATCTGAACAGGAGTCCATCTGATGACTCTGAGGCATCTGAATATGAAGACATGCAACCCCACTCTGCTTATGAGGATTCTGATGCAGAGAAATCCATTCCTTCAGCCTCTCCACCTGAGGTCTTTTCCTTTGGGGAAACCCTACATACTTTAAGGGAGTATTTCCAATGGGAATGTCAGGACTACCCTCAGTCTAAAAAGAGACTCAGGGAATTCTTAGATCTTCCACAGCACAGACCTCTGGCCATTCCTTTTGTCGTGGATGTTGTGGATGAAGTTTTCATGGAATCTAATTTGACTCCTGACACCCTCCCTCCTGCTCCCAGGAAACCTGACAAGTACTATAGAGTCCCTGACTCTCACAAATTTCTTTTCAAAAATCCTATTGCTGACCCTGATGTTATTTCTCAAGGGCCTAAAGGAATTAAAGCAACTTCTGCTAAGAATCCCACCCCCTCAGATAGAGATTCCCGGGCATTAGACAGATGGGGTAAAAAAGTATACACTTCTGCTACTCTTGCTATTAGAGCACTAAATTGTCAGTTCCATATGTGAAAATTTCAGCAACATACCATGGAACTCCTCAAACAAAAAATATCATATTTTCCTGCTTTTACAGAAAATAAAGAGTTACAAGAGTTAATGCATTCTGCAAGTCAAGTAACTAAGCACACCTTACAATGTGTTTTTGACACCCTAAAAGCATCTTGCAGGACAGCAGTCACTGGTTCTCTCCTTAGAAGGCATGCTTGGCTTAACAGCCCTTGCCAGACTATGTCAAATCCAAATTATTGGAAGCACCCTTCCACAAAGACAACTTATTTGGCACCAAGGCAGAGGAGGTCTTAAAAAAGATGGACAAAAATGCTAAATCTATGCAGACAGTTAAGGACGTCCTGTAGGTCCAGCCACCCAGGTTCAGTAGGCATTGCCCCTCCAAGCACTGGTCCTTCCCTGCCCCCTCCAGGTCGGCTCAGCTCAGACCCCGGGGAAGCAGCCCCCCCCCCCCATACAGCAGCCCCATGGAATGCAGAGATCTAAACAATGGAGTTTCTCCTCTTCAAAACCAGGGAGTGCTAAGCCACCCACTCATGGTAAAAACTCACAATGACTCTCCACTTCCACCCCCTCCCTCTGCCTACCTGCACTTGCCCCTAGGAGGAAAACTCTCCTTCCACGCAAGCACCTGGGCCACCATTACCAACAACCACTGGGTCCTCAACATAGTGCCCTAGGAATACAAATTTTATTTCCACACTGTACCAACACCAAAAGGGTTCCCAGATCTTCCCCCAAACTAGTGGGCAGAGGCCAAAAAGCAAGTCCTTTCCCTGCTCTCTATGAGAGCAATAGAGCACGTTTCTGCAGAACCGGTAGGCCAAGCTTTCTACTCCAGACTCTTCCGGGTACCCAGAAAAGAGGGAACCTGGCGCCCCATCCTCGATCTATCCATTCTAAACACCTTTCTGGTGATACCAAAATTCAAAATGCTCGCCCTCCAGCAACTACTACCTATGTTGTCCAAGGATGCTTGGTTAGCCACCCTAGACCTAAAAGAGGCCTACCTACACATCCCAATCAGTGAATCATGCAGGAAATATCTATGTTTCAGGGCAGGATCACTGCACATTCAGTTCTCTGTGCTTCCCTTTGGCTTATCCACTTTTCCCAGAGTTTTCACAAAATGTCTGGCTCCTCCATTGCTTTTTGCAGGCAAAGAAATATTCAAATTTACCCATAGTTAGATGACTGCCTGATTCAGGCAGACAGTCAGGAAAAGCTGCTGAAGCACCTGGCCTTTGTAAAGGACCTACTGGCCTCCCTAGGATATACTATCGATGAAAAGAAATCAAAACTGGTACCCACCCAAAAAATTATATTCCTGGGAGCAAACCTGGACACAGCATCCCAGATGGCATTCCTTACACCAGAAAAGCAAACCTACCTGACAGCCTATTTCTCTCAACTAGCCACCAGACCCCAGTTATCCGCAAGGAAAATCCTGCAAGCTCTGGGGTTCATGGCTTCTTGGTTTCTACTCATTCCATATGCCAACTGCATATGAGGAAACTACAATGGTACATAAAAAGCCTTTGGTGTCAACACTCGCAAGACCTGGAAACTCTTATACCAGTGATACCTTGTTTAAGGAAAGATTTTCTTTGGTGGGCAGCAGCATGCTACCACAACAAGGGACTACCCTTCTCACAACCCCACACTGCCCAGACCCTCACCACAGACACATCAGACTGTGCCTTGGGTGCACACCTGGATGGCAGGTGCATACAGGGCCAATGGAGCCCACATCAAGTACATCTGCACATCAACTAAAAAGAGATGTTAGCTGTCCAGCACGCACTGACAGCTTTCAGAACGCTCCTCTACCTGGGGGGGGGGGGGGGCTCTACTGATCAAAACAGAAAACACCACTGTGATGTGGTATATCAACAGGCAGGGAGGGACTCGCTCGTACCCTCTGTGCAGGCTCGCCATGACCCTTTGGCACATGGCCTCAGCCATGCAACTACACCTGTTAGCACATTTCCTGCCAGGCTCTCTAAACTCTCTGGCAGACAACTTAAGCAGAAATCGTCTGGACCCACATGAGTGGCAGCTAGACCAAAGAACCTTCACCCTTGTATCTAAGAAATGGGGCACACCGAAGGTCGACCTCTTTGCTTCCCACGCCAACCATCAACTCAGCAAGTTCTGCACCAGGAAGCCTCAGTGCAAAGCCTGGAAAGTGAATGCTCTATCCTTCCAGTTGGTCAGCCTCTCGGTCTGTGCATTTCCCCCACTACCACACATTACAAGGGTACTGCTCAAAATAAGGGAGGAAAAACCGAGGACAATCCTGATTGCCCAAGACTGGCCACTCCAGCACTGGTACCCACTGCTGCGCAGCCTGTCACCTCTACCACCATGGAATCTCCCTCAGATCCCAACACTCCTGACCCAGCGGGAAGGAGAATTCTTGCATCCCCAATTGCAGACCCTCAATCTGACAGCCTGGCTTATTCCTTGACCACTGCACAAGCTGCCAATCTTAGCAAACAGGTTCTAGATGTTATACGTGAGGCCAAATGCCCTAGCACTAGAAAGTCTTATGCTTACAATTGGAAAAGGTTTTGCACCTGGATCCAGGTTAAGGGAGCCAGGACGGCACAGCCCTCTCTACCTCTCATTCTGGATTACCTTGCTGACCTACTACACAGGGGTCTATCCTTTTCTTCTATTAAAATTCATGCCTCAGCTATCTCTGCTCATTTCGGCACAGAGCCACCTCTTTTCTCACACCCTCTCATCAAACAGTTCCTAAGAGGGGCTGTAGTCACCCAGAAGAGCATCTACCCCAGCTTGGGATGTAAACATTGTGTTAGAAAAGCTCACCCTGCCCCCCCTTTGAACCAGCAGCTACAACAGAGTTAAAGTTTCTCTCATGGAAGACAGCCTTGCTTCTGGCCATCACTTCAGCAAGAAGAGTATCCGAGCTACAAGCACTAATGGCTGTAGAGCCCTTCATCATTTTCCATGCTGACAGGGTCTCCCTCAGAGCTAACCCATCCTTCATGCCAAAAGTGGTGTCCAGTGTGGCTCTCAACCAATCCATTCATTTGCCCACTTTTTTCCCTAACCCACAAAACAAGGGGGAAAGGATACTTCACTCTCTAGATGTGCGC